>NC_080175.1:83190415-83490415 GCF_950295315.1 Erinaceus europaeus | reverse complement strand
CCCTGGACACAGTATGTAAAAAGACGAGAGAAAAATGGAAAATTTCTGGAGCCCTGAGGGTTAGTTTTTCACTAGCGTAAGTAGAAGCAGCCAGGACAACAGAGGACTCCGCAGCAGATGGCTGATAAGATCTCCTCTCGTTCAATGTATTCAGAGGTAGAATTAATTTTTAATACCACATATTAACAATCTTCTGATACATAGGTAATCTTCTTGTAGTCCATTCCAGTAAGCACAGATGCTACCGATGGCGTAAATGGAAATCAGTCTGCTCTAACAGAAAGTGTTTGTCCACCTTTTTCCGGTATAGGCACTTTGGCTGAATTTTACTAGCACGAACACATGCAGTAATCATTACAGTTATTAGGGTATGGAAGAGTGAGTGCCATATGGTACAGTGGGGGTAATGCTCTGGACTGCAAGTCAGAGAAATGGAAATTTATTTCTTAGTTTTTTTGTTTCTTCTTTTCTGGCAAATGGTGAGTATAAATAAATCATTGAATGGGGTTCAGTCTATTCATTTATCTAAACAAGCAAACAAATGGATCTGGTTCCAGGACCTGAACAGGACTTAGGCTGGAGTTGGTGTATTGCACTAAAGTAAAAGACTCTGGGTTGGGTGGGAGGAGAGGGTTCAAGTCTTGGAACATGATGGTGGAGGACCCAGTGGGGTTGTATTGTTATGTGGAAAACTGAGAAATGTTATGCATGTACAAACTATTGTATTTACTGTCGACTATAAAACATTAATGCCGCAATAAAAAAAATGGATCTGGTGATTTTTTTTTTCTTTTTGTCTCTAGGGTTATTGCTGGGGCTCAATGCCTGCGCTACAAATTCACTGCTCCTGGGAAGCCATTTTTTCCCATTTTGTTGCCCTTGTTGTTTTCGTTATTGTTCCCGTTGATGTTGTTGTTAGATAGGACAGAGAGAAATTGAGAGAGGAGGGGAGACATAGAGTGGGAAAGAAGGATAGACATCTGCAGACCTGCTTCACCACTTGTGAAGAGACTCTCCTGCAGGTGGGGAGCCGGGGGCTGGAACCGGGATCCACATACTTGTCCTTGCGCTTTGCGCCACGTGAGCTTAACTCACTGCACTACCGCCCAACCCACCTTGATCTGGTGATTTTTGAGGAACTTTCTCAGACCTGGAATGTGAACAGCACTCATTTTCAACTATTTGAAGTATCATAATTTTATATTTGATAGAACTCAGTCTTTGAATAACTTGACCCAAATTCAGGAGCTGCTCCTGATGGATTAGACATGACGTCAGCTCTCCCCCCCTTTTTTGTCTTAATTCAGAGGTTGTGCTTGTTATCATTACACATAAAAGGCACCTGATAATGTAGAATCATCAAGGTGTGAAATCACTTGCTAAATGTAGAGGAGCTCATTTTTATTTTTTAAAAACTTATTTCAGTGAGTTAAGAATAGGGTAGGGGAAACACATTTAAAAAAATGTATTTATTTTGGATAGAGATAGAGTAGTTGAAAATAAAGGGGTTGCTAGAAAGGGAGAAAGAGAGACACCTGCACCACTGCTTCAACACTCATGAAGCTTCTTCTCTGTAAGTTGGACTGGGGGCTTGAATCTGGGTTCTTGTGCACTGATGTGTGCACAACCAGGAGTGTCATCACCTGGCCCGAATAGGAGAGTTTAAATTAGCCACAATCTTAAAAACTGTTTTATTTCAAGTGTAACAAATGGTTATATTCTTTATATGTATATATTACAGAATTACATGTCAACAGGGGTTTGAATCCACACCATTCCCACACCAGAGTTCTGAGTCTTCACTCTCCCCACTGCAATCCACCACAGTTCCCCTAAGGTTGTAGACATGGGCCAGCCATCTTCTCTACAACTATCTGTCCACATTTATACATAGTTACCCCCACTTTTATTTCTGATTCACTCCTCTCTTCCCCTCTAAGCCACTCATGACATCATAACTACCTCCATATGTCTCTCTCCTTTTCCTTCTCTCTCTCTGGGTGCTGATGGAGCTGGAGTTCAGAGCTCTCTTATCTTCCTCCTGTCACTTCTCCCCCACTGGGAGTCTGGATCAAAGTTGTTTTTGGGGAGCAGAAGGTAGGAGTTATGGCTTCCCTAACTGCTTCTCCGCTGAGCATGAGTGTTGACAGGTCAATCCATACCCCCAATGGTTGTATTCTTGATGTGCAAAGTTAAAACAAAACACATGTCAAATGTGAAATTTTCTCTTGGGGTTGGGCAATGGCATACCTGGTAGAGTACACAGGATAACATATGATAACTGGATTCAAGCCTCTGGTCTCACCTGTGTGGGAAGCTTCATAAAAGATGGATCAGTGTTGCAAGTGTCTTTCTCTTTTCTTCTCTCTTCCTTTTATATTTTTGTCTCTAGCAGGGAAAAAGGAAAAAAGTACCATAGGGCATGGTGGAGTCATCAGTCAGACATCAAGCCACAGTGATAACCCTTTTAAATATTTTTTATTATCTTTATTTATTGAATAGAGATAGCCAGAAATTGAGGTGGAAGGAGAGAGAGAGAGAGAGAGAGAGAGAGAGAGAGAGAGAGAGAGAGCGCTGGGTGGTGGTGCACCTGGTTGAGTGCACATGTTGCAATGCATAAGGATCTGGGTTCAAGCCCCCAGTCCCCTACTGCAGGGGGAAAGCTCTGTGAGTAGTGAAGCAGTGTTGCAGATGTTGCTCTGTCTTTCTCCCTTTCTATATCTCCCTACCCTCTCAATTTCTGATTTTCTCAATCCAAAAAATAAAGATAATAGAGAGAGAGAGAGAGAGAGAGATTCCTGAATCCCTGCTTCACCATTCTCAAAGCTTTCCCCCTGCAGGTGGGGACTGGAGACTCAAAACCAGGTCCTTGTGCACTGTAGTATGTGCACTCAACCAGATGCAGCACTACTTGTCCCCAGGAAAAAACATTCTTTTTATTCAGCTCTCTACTTCCCCTTCCTTCCACAGAAAACAATCACTGCCCAATCACTGTCTATACTTTAGTGACTAAAAGGAAATACAACAGGGTTCTCTGGGGTGATCAGAATGGTGATTCTTGGTTTAGGCAATTACTTACCCTGATGTGTGTGTGTTCAGGTTACCCTTTTATGATTTGTACACTTTTCTGTGTGTATATATTTCAGTGAAAAAGTTTATCAAGAAAAGTGCTGTGATGCACATACTGTGTGGATCACTGTTCAGAGCCTCTCAAGAAACTATGGAAAATGTCGTCTTAAAACTGGCTGTCATGCACACTTTCATTCTTTATTCCTTGAGGACAGATAATCCTGCATTGTAATTCCTGGAATCTGTGCTGGTTATACCATTTGTTGTGAGCCTCCTACATACTTGGCCAGCTCTATATAACCTATTTCTCCATGCGAGGTTGTCTACATTTCCAGAAAAATACCCAATACAGACTGTGCTTAAATTTTTAAACCTGATTCAACTCAGATTTGAAATGGGCACACTCCATCAGAAGGCATACTTCTTTCTCCTTAATCTTGTGTCCTGAGGAAGTGCTTCACTCACAGAAGCTTTATCTGGGCTATAGAGAAAGCTCAGTGTGTAGAGCACATGCTTTTCTTTACATGTCTGTGGCCCAGTTTTGAGCCCTGGTACCAAATGGCGAGTGCCAAAATAATGGGAAAGCCCCTATGCTGGGTTGTTGCTCTTTCTCTCTCTAGTCCACTCTGTGCAAGAAAAGGCAGTCTGGGCACTGAAACTATGCATGAGCAAGGTCCTGACTCTCCAAAAATACACACAAACATATTGACCAAAAAAAAAGAAGAAAAAGATTTTTATCCTTGTCCATGAAACTCTCGCCACTTGTGATATGTGTGCTGGCATTTTCTGCTCTCTTAGGAGAGACTAGCATGACTAAAGAGAAAACCTGCCCCCAGTTGCCCCTGGTCATGGAGATTTTCTTTAATTTTGCTCACCATCATCTAGTTCTTTTCTCTGAGTGCATGGAGGCTACATGTACCATTGGGACTATTTTACTAGTTCTGCTTACTGGACAGGGTGGAACATGGTACGTTTAACTTTTGGGTCAGCGTATATGATTGCCAGGCAGAGAGACTTTCTAGTGTCCTATCTTATCTTTCTACAGTGGCACTAGCAAAGTTGGAGATGGTGAATTCTTCTTCAGCCTGGGTTTCAGAAAAAGAGAGAGGTAGAGCAGAGTTCCTGCTGGCCTTTGATGGGCATGTCACATGAGCATGGCTTATGCCTCTGATGCTTCAGGTCATGAAGTTTTGGGGATTGCTTGGTACTTAAGCCTAGTCTAAGATCTAATATAAAGTCATGAGCTAAGCTTAGTTGGTACGGTGTTCTGTCCATGAATGAGAGGAGTAGGCAAACCTAATTCTCAGACTTACCCTCTAGAAATGTCTTTTGTTTAATAACTGTTTCCTCAAATATCAATTGTAATATGTCATTGAGTATTTTTAAAAAATTTTATATTTATTTATTTATTTATTTTCCCTTTTGTTGCCCTTTTAAATTCTTGTTGTTGTTTTTATTATTGTTGTTATTGAGGTTGTCGTTGCTGGATAGGACAGAGAGAAATGGAGAGAGATGGGGAAGACAGAGACGGGGAGAGAAAGATAGACACCTGCAGACCCGCTTCACCGCTTGCTTGTGAAGCGACTCTCGCCTGGCGGTCGAGCCGGGATCCTTATGCTGGGCCTTGAGCTTTGCGCCACATGTGCTTAACCCACTGTGCTACCTCGAGGTTTTTTTTTTTTTTTTTTTTTTTTTTAATGTAGTGCCAGAGACTAAAAGCTGGCCTTCATGCCCTGTACTATCTTGGAGATATCTCCAACTTTTCTTCTGTATTTTTATGAGAAAGAGAGATAGAGACCAAAGACTGTTCCGTTGTTTATGCAATTCAGCTTATTTTGTCTTTTTCACATGTGATGCTTGGGATCAAGTCTGGGGTCTTATACATGCAAAGTATGTGCTCTACCACTGAGCCACCCTACAACCTCCCCCCCTTTAAAAAAAAATCTCATTTACTTTGTTCTTTTGCGCAGATAGTTGGCATAGAACTGCTACAAGGAAGCAGAACATTTATTGTGCCTCCTCCCTATGATTTCATCGGGTTATCAAAAGTGACCTATCGATCTAGGAAGGAAATAAAAATGTAGGTAGGAACAAGATTATTGTAAAATTACATAAACTCCCTATGAATAAAAGATTTAGTGTTTAATTTTACGAAGAAATCACTGGGAAGTTTTGAGCAGACCTGTGGCAAGAAGACCTTACTTTTTTTTTTTTTTTTCCAAGAGCAGTGAGATAAGTTACGTAGAAGATGCCTGAGAGAGATCTGGAAAGAGAGATGTGGATATTAGTTAGGGTGTTGCAGGACATCCTGAAAAAGGCTTACAATATCTTAAATGAAAAGAAATTATCCTGTGACTACCAGGGTGAAGCATATACATCCTTTATGTCATGAACTGACTTGATCTGGGCAAACATTTTAAAACAGTATGGTTGGTCCCCTCTACCTATAGTCACCTAATTTTTGGCAAGGGGGCCAAAAGTATTCACTGGGGAAGGGCAAGTTTCTTCAACAAATGATATTGGGAAAATTATTTTAGAGTCTCCAGAGCCCACCCTCAGTCACCTTTGGCTTCAAACCTCCTTTGTAACAAGTTGTTTGTGCAGAGCACTGCTATGTTACCAAGTCCCCTAACCATGGCCTTCCCAGTATTACATGGAACTTCTGTACCACACAGATTCCCCTGTCACAAAAACAAAACAAAACAAAAAAACCATGACCACAGAAAAGGAAGAAGAATTCTAAGGAGATTGCTAATCACAGAGGAAGTCAGTCTTCATAAATGGATCTCTAACTGCTCAAGCTGGGAGTACACCTACAAAATGCCAGTTAAAAGGTGCTAAACAGCTTACGGAGGTGAAGTACTGCTAGGCATGCCTCTCACCTCTCTCTCTCTCTCTCTCTCCCTCCCTCTCTCTCTTCTCCCTCTAAAAGTTAGTAGTCTCCTTTTACAAGGAGACTCTTGTTTCCCTAACAGAACGTAGATCTGATTCAGAGGCCACCTGATCTCCACTGCCTATGTGTCTGATGAGATTCTGTGCAAAAGGCCAAAAATTTCCTAGCAAGACAATTTGTATTTACTCTAACACTCAAATGGGCAATTGCTGTATAAAAATATACAGCATATCCCCAGAGACACACCCTACTAGGGAAAGAGAGAGGCAGACTGGGAGTATGGACCGACCAGTCAACGCCCATGTTCAGCGGGGAAGCAATTACAGAAGCCAGACCTTCTACCTTCTGCAACCCTCAACGACCCTGGGTCCATGCTCCCAGAGGGCTAGAGAATGGGAAGGCTATCAGGGGAGGGGGTGGGTTATGGGGATTGGGTGGTGGGAATTGTGTGGAGTTGTACCCCTCCTACCTTATGCTTTTGTTCACTAATCCTTTCTTAAATAAAAAATTAAAAAAAAAATTAAAAAAAATATACAGCATAGAACACAGTCCTAGTGATTTTAACTTAGAAAAATTTTGAAGGACAGTTTACCAGTCTTCCAAAGTGGCAATTAAAAAAACAATTTTGAATGAGATTTTACTAAAGCATCTACTTTTGAGCCATATAAATTCCTGGGGATATCTAATGTTATCTAGGTAGAAAATACTTACCAGGTAACTAAGCTTCATTTTTTATGAAGGAAGAGTTAGATAATAATCCCACTTGATTTTAGAGGCTCTGAGTCCTTAGAGGGTAAATTTTGTTTAGGGGTAGCTGTTACAATAGCAATAAAAAGGGAGAGTCATCTTACTGTGGAGCTGCACTTTTATTAGAAAAGAGAAAAAAAAAAACCACTGTATCTAAACAGTGATTTTCTTCCCTAAGGCAAGCTCATGGTTTCCTCATAAGTGTTACTGAATTATTAAGTTTCACATTAGAAGTGTAAACTTATCATCAGAATTATCTGACCAACAGATGGCACTCTGATCTTGACTCTGGTAGAGACAATGATTTGGCTTACAAAACCAAGTCATTTTTATTGAGTTAGAAGAGATTCATCATGACTCATTAATTCATTTTACAAATAGTTACTGAATACCCACTTTGTACTGGGATTCTATTAGGGCTTTTGTTCAAACTATGTTATTGGGGGAAAATTTGCATGCTAACAACTTCTTATTTCCCTGTGACAGGAATCTGCCCACCACTCCCACTACCAACCTGGGTCTGTCTTCACCTTACATCCTGTGGACCCAAACCTTCCTTTTTCTCCTCTCCTCTCCTCTCCTCTCCTCTCCTCTCCTCTCCTCTCCTCTCCTCTCCTCTCCTCTCCTCTCCTCTCCTCTCCTCTCCTCTCCTCTCCTCTCCTCTCCTCTCCTCTCCTCTCCTCTCCTCTCCTCTCCTCTCCCCTCCCCTCCCCTCCCCTCCCCTCCCCTCCCCTCCCCTCCCCTCCCCTCCCCTCCCCTCCCCTCCCCTCCCCTCCTCTCTTCTCTTCTCTCCCTCTCTCCCCTCTCTCATCCCCCACCTCTCCCTCCGTCCCTTTCTTTCCCTCTTCTATCTTTGGATAACTCCCATTCTTATAAAAAATTGTGGCTAAAATTAACTATTTACCTCCATCCACCTGTTCCAGAGTCCATGTGTAAATGCATATTATATTTAGTGCCAGAGCCTGTGTAACCTCTAAGTCCCTATTGGTCTGAGTGTACAGCTCATGGTCACATCTGAGGAACGTTGCAGGCTGCAGTCATTTCAGGACCAGTTTTTTTCAAGTGGCAGGGCACTGCATCTACACTCCCAAGAGTAAGTATTAGGGGGACATGACCCAAGGGCTCTGCACCCCAGTACCTAGAACTTCTATCAGTACCTAGAACTTTTGTGACCAGAACTTTTAGTTTTGCACCATCTCTGAGAGGGAAGAGAATCTGGAGAGCACCGGAGGAAGTCAGGCATTGTTTTCCTTATCTGAGAAGGAAGAGCAAAGAGGGAGAACACCTAGAAGTTGTTTATAGTGGTTTATATGTTTACACTTTAATAGGAATGCACATAAACACCATTTCCATCACCAAAAGACTGTGTCCCATCCCCACCCACCCCTGCCTCGTCCCCCCCCCCCCCCCCGTCGCACCAGGAAGCCCAATGGCCACCCTCCCCTTCACCACAGGGTTTTTACATTGGTGCCCTGCTCTCAATTTAATCAGATCCTGCTTTTAGTTTCCCTTTCTGTTCTTCTTTCTCAACTTCTGTTGATGAGTGGGATCATTCCATACTCATCTTTATCTTTCTGACTTAGCTGACTTAACATAATTCCTTCTAGCTCTGTCCAAGATGGGTCAGAGAAGGTGGGTTCATTGTTTTTGATAGCTGCATAGTATTCCATTGTGTATATGTACCACAGCTTTCTCAGCCACTTATCTGCTGTTAGTCATCTGGGTTCCTTCCAGGTTTTAGCTATTATGAATTGTGCTGCTATGAACATAGGAGTACACACCTCTTTTTGGTTGGGCATTATGGAATCCTTGGGGTATATCCCCAGGAGAGGAATTACTGGGTCATATGGAAGGTCTATATCTAGCCTTGTGAGAGTTCTCCAGACTGCTCTCCAGAGAGGCTGGACAAATTTACATTCCCACCAGCAGTGCAAAAGGGTTCCTCTGTCCCCACAGCCTCTCCAGCATTTGTTGCTGCTTTTTGATGTATGCCATTCTCACAGGAGTGAGATGGTATCCCAATGTTGTCTTTATTTGCATTTCTCTGACAATCAGCAACCTCGAGCAGTTTTTCATATGTTTGTTAGCCTTTTGGATCTCCTCTGAAGTGAAAGTCTTGTTCATATCCTCTGCCCATTTTTGGATGGGGTCATTTGCTTTTTTGGTGCTAAGTTTGCTGAGTTCTTTGTACATTTTGTTCATTAGTCTCTTGTCTGATGTATGGCATGTGAAGATCTTCTCCCATTCTGTGAGGGGTCTCTTTGTGTGATAGTTTCTTTGGCTGTGCAGAAACTTTTCAATTTGATGTAGTCCCATTGGTTTGTTTCTGCTTTAGTCTTCCTTGCAATTGGGTTTGATTCATCAAAGATGTCCTTGAGGTTTAGGTGGGAAAGTGTTTCACCAATGTTGTCCTCTAAGTATTTGATAGTTTCCGGTCTGACATCTAGGTCTTTGATCCATTTGGAGTTGATTTTTGTTTCTGGTGAGATAAGGTGGTTCAGGCTCATTCTTCTGCATGTTACAACCCAGTTTTCCCAGCACCATTTATTGAAGATTTAATACTTGGGGCCCCCTTATCAAAGATTAGATGTCCATAGGTGTGGGGGTTTAGGTCTGGGCTTTCAATCCTGTTCCACTGCTCTGTGTGCCTATTTTTGTTCCAGTACCAGGCTGTTTTGATGATGATGGCCTTATAATATAGTTTGAGATCTGGGAGTGTGATGCCTCCATTTCTGTTTCTTTTCCTCAAGATTGTTTTGGCAATTCTAGGTGATTTCCGGTTCCATATAAATGATTGTAGTTTTGTTCCATTTTCTTAAAGAAGCTTGGTGGAACTTTGATGGGTATCGCATTAAATTTGTATATGACTCTGGGGAGAATATTCATTTTGATGATAGTTATTCTTCCAGTCCATGAGATGAGATGTCTTTCCATTTCTTGGTATCAGTTTCTTTTTTTTTTTTTTTTAATATTTTTTTTAATTTTATTTATTTATTCCCTTTTGTTGCCGTCATTTTTTTTTTATTGTTGTAGTTATTATTGATGTCGTCGTTGTTGGATAGGACAGAGAGAAATGGAGAGAGGAGGGGAAGACAGAGAGGAGGAGAGAAAGATAGACACCTGCAGACCTGCTTCACCGCCTGTGAAGCGACTCCCCTGCAGGTGGGGAGCCGGGGTTCGAACCGGGATCCTTATACCAGTCCTTGTGCTTTGCGCCACCTGCGCTTAACCTGCTGCGCTACAGCCCGACTCCCTTGGTATCAGTTTCTATTTCCTTAAAGAGTGACTCATAGTTTTCAGTATAGAAGTCTTTCACTTCTTTGGTCAGCATAGGTATTTTATTGATTTTGTTGCAACAGTGAATGGGAGTGAATTTTTAATCCCGACTCTTCCTGAAATGATCCTAGAGCTCCAGCAACTATAGCATAAGTACAAGCAGGCAATTAGACCACAAGGATGGTATTGAGAAGGCTGGGAATATGCATAGCTCTATGAGAAATTGTATCATTCAGTGTTTCAGTTTAGCATATTCAACCCTAGTAGTTAAAGACAGCAAACTGCCTCCCGCTGTGCTTTATATCAAAAGTAATAACATAGCAGGTCCAGGAAGGTCCATACACAACCACAAGGATCTACCATGGCAGAAAGAAAAGGAGAATCTTGTCTTGAAAAGTCTGATTTAGATTTTCAGCACTTTTCAACTTGCTAGCAAGCAAGGCTAAGTCTCTTATTCACCAATTTCAGTGATTCTGTGGCTTCCAAAGGAATTTGTTTGTGCCTTTAAGCATGAGTCTCTTGCCTTAGCTTGTGCTGTGTGGCACTAAGACTCCTGTAATGCATCAATGTTTGTATCCACATTCTAAAGCTGTGTGTTTTTGAACTTCAGCTGCATGAGAGTTTCATGGGATATTTATAAAAAGTTTTTTAAAAGTCAAAATTTCAGACCTACCATAGATCTTTGGAATCAGTTGTTATTTTTGTCAGGGCTCAGGAATTTCTATTTTTAATATCTACTCCACGTAGTTCATAGGTGTGACTCACAAATTGATCATTGAGAAACCTGTTTAAGCTCTTTTCCCTAACCAGGGTCTCATGCTGTATTGTCTGATCCAAATCTATAACATGCAGTGGGTTTGAGGGGTGACTATTTTTTATTATTAATAATTAGAGATAAAGGAGTATGTATGTGCAAGAAAAAAATGACAAAGAAGATGGGGGTTATCCTTCCCTGTCATATAAACTCTGTTCTGATATAAATATCAAAGATAATTCCTGAACTTTAGTAAGTGGGGGCATATATATAGTTATATAGTTTTTCAGTTTATATAGTTTTTCAGTTTTTCTTTTCTTTCTTTCTTTCTTTCTTCTTTTTTTTTTTTACTTACCTGAGACATTTTCTTGTATTAATATAACAGGGACAAATTATACCAGATGGACAAGCAAATCTACTAGTTTTGCAGGGTTCTAATTTGCCTTTCCTATTTTCAGTTATTAAAGATTAATTTTACTTTGCAGAATATTCATAGAGAATTGCCAATACCTTTCCTCAAAGGACACAATTTAAAACTTTAAAGTATCAACATTTCTATAAAAGTTTAAACATGTTGCTAATGTTTTTTACAGAAGCCATTAAATGTGTTCAGCTCAGTCCTAGCTTTTTAAAGGCAGCAATTAAGAGAAAGTGATACCTAGGTCACACCTGGAAAGACTATATGTCTATTTCATATATATATATATATTTTTTTTTTTTCCCTTTTGTTACCCTTGTTTTTTATTGCTGTTGTTGTTGTTGATGTTGTTGTTGTCATTGTTAGATAGGACAGAGAGAAATGGAGAGAGGAGAGAAAGAGAGACACATGCAGACCTGCTTCACTGCCTACAGGTGGGGAGCTGGGGGCTCGAACCCAGATCCTTAGGCCGATCCTTGCACTTGGCACCTGTGCACGTAACCCACTGCACTACCGCCCAACTCCCCAATGAGTCTATTTCTTTTTTATTTTATTTAATTTATTTACTTTCCCTTTTGTTGCCCTTGTTGTTTTTATTGTTGTTGTAGTTATTATTGTTGTTGTTAGGACAGAGAGAAATGGAGAGAGGTGGGAAAGATAGAGTGGGGGAGAGAAAGACACCTGCAGACTTGCTTCACCGCCTGTGAAGCGACTCTCCTGTAGGTGGGGAGCTGAGGGCTCGAACCGGGATCCTTACACTGGTCCTTGTTCTTCTTGCCACGTGCGCTTAACCGGCTGCACTACTGCTGAACTCCCTCATGTGTCTATTTCTGTAGTGGCAAATTAAGTCATCTTCTATTTTCACAGAGGATGTGTTCTCAAATGTACAACAGAATAAAATATAAAAGGTAAATAAACAACTTATTTGCCCCAACACAGAGTTTAGGAAATGATGCAGTGAATAAAGCTTTGGACTCTCTAGCATGGAGTCCCAAGTTGGATCCCTGACATTGTATACACCAGAGTGATACTCTGGCTCGCTCATTAATAAATACAATTTTAAAAGAAATGAAAAGACAGGTATTTCACAATGCCTGAAATTTTACCTGAGTACTCAATATATATATTGCTAGTATTTCATATGTGTCCACCTATATATTAATTTAATTAATTCATATTTTTTTGGTTTGAGACAGAAGCTGAGAGGGAAGGTAGAGAGACAGAGAGACAGCTGTAGAACTGCTTCACCACTCATGAAGTTTCCCCCAAGCAGGTGGGGATATGGGACTTGAACCTGAGTTCTTGTGCATTACAACATGCATGATCTACTAGATGTACCATCCCCTGGCACTGTCCTTATTTAAAAAATTATTTTAATTATTTTTCATTTATTCTTTTCCCTCAGAGTTTTCTTTTCCTTCAGCCAACTTTAAGTGAAATCAATATGTTTGTTAATACCACCTCTATCCACGGCTGTTGCAGTTACTACTAAGATGATGATGATGATGGTGGTTATTGGTAGTGCTATTAGTACTGCTGTTATATCGTTTTTTATTACTGTTTTTTATTACTGTTTTTTAAATTATCTTTGTTCAGTTATTGGATAGAGAGAGTCAGAAATCAAGAGGGAAGGGGTGTTAGAGAGCAAGAGAAAGAGAGGCACCTGCAAAACTGCTTCACGACTTGCAAAGTTTGCCCCCTGCAGGTATACTCCCTCAATATACTCAAATTGTCTCTGATTTACTGGTACTATCTCAGGTATGCCATCAGTTCCTATTTTTAAATGATATTCCTCTCTGTTCCCATGTATATTGGTTAATCTCTAAACTTGAAGCAAAAAAAAAAATCCTCTGCTCTCTATCATCCTGAAGATGCACTTTAAAAATGAATCCTATTCTCCAAAATCTCTTAAGCTTCCATTATGAAACTCAGTCATTCTGATGGAGAACAATTTCTAACAGTCTAAAAAAAATATGGTTGCATGGCAGGTCAATATTTTAGGAACTTGAATATTTTTCTTTTATTATGCATATTTGAAACTGTTTCTATTAGGCAATCACTTACTTTTAATGCAGTGTTGGGGAATGAATTTAAGGCATCACTTATCCATGATACTATCGAGTGGTCTGGGAGCAATTAAAAATTATCTTTATTTATTGGATAGAGACAGCCAGAAATTGAGAGGGAAGGAGGAGATAGAGAGGAAGAGAGACAAAGGGATACCTGCAGCCCTGCTTCACCATTTGCAAAGCTTTCCCCTGGTGGGTGGGGACCGGAAGCTTGAACCTGGGTCCTTGTGCATTGTAACTTGTGTGCTCAACCAGGTGTGCCACCACTGGCCTTTGGGTGCAGTTTTTTTTTTTTTAATTTAAGTATTGTAAGAGAGAGAAGGAGGAGAGAGGTAGAGAGAAGAAATATACTCAGTACTGTCCCACAATCCATGATGATCCTTTGGTATCACCCATGGTGCTTCTGTGTGCTACCAGGGCCTTGACTCAGTACTTCATGGGTGATAACATACTTTTTTTAATTGATTTTTTATTTAAGAAAGGATAAATTAACAAAACCATAGGATAGGAGGGGTACAACTCCACACAGTTCCCACCACCCAATCTCCATATCCCATCCCCTCCCCTGATAGCTTTCCCATTCTCTATCCCTCTGGGAGCATGGACCCAGGGTCATTGTGGGTTGCAGAAGGTAGAAGGTCTGGCTTCTGTAATTGCTTCCCCGCTGAACATGGGCGTTGACTGGTCGGTCCATACTCCCAGTCTGCCTCTCTCTTTCCCTAGTAGGGTGGGTCTCTGGGGAAGCTGAGCTCCAGGACACATTGGTGGGGTCTTACCCCAAGGATTCCATAACACCCAACCAAAAAGAGGTGTGTACTCCGATGTTCATAGCAGCACAATTCATAATAGCTAAAACCTAGAAACAACCCAGGTGCCCAACAACAGATGAGTGGCTGAGAAAGCTGTGGTATATATACACAATGGAATACTATGCAGCTATCAAGAACAATGAACCCACCTTCTCTGACCCATCTTGGACAGAGCTAGAAGGAATTATGTTAAGTCAGCTAAATCAGAAAGATAAAGATGAGTATGGGATGATCCCACTCATCAACAGAAGTTGAGAAAGAAGATCTGAAAGGGAAACTAAAATCAGGATCTGACTAAATTGTAAGTAGGGTACCAAAGTAAAAACCCTGTGGTGAGGGGTAGACATGTGGCTTCCTGGGCCGGTGAGTGGTGGGGGTGGGTGGGTGGGATGGGACACAGTCTTTTGGTGGTAGGAATGTACACTCCTAGTAAAGTGTAGTCATATAAATCACTAGTTAATTAATATGAGAGGGGGGAAAATTAATTGTATGTCTCGAAGTTTTTAAAACACAGACTGAGTCTTTTTAATATATAGGCTATGTATTTGATATGTGGACTCTCTCAAAAGCCTAGACCATGTAGATGAGAAGCAACCGGTGGCACAGCTATATACAAGATACTGGGTACTATACAGCAAACCCTAACAAAAGGACTTTTCAAAGTTAACCCAATTACCAAATAATGTGATGATAACAAAAACTATCCATTGTCTTTTGGAACCCTAAGACAGCAGGAACCTCACATCTCCACTATAGAGCCTATATTTCCCTCAGTCCTGGAAACTTAGGATAGGGCCCACTTTCCCGCATGTCTCTCCCAATCCATATCAAATAATATTGCATCTGCCGATCGCAACCTAATCAACTCAACAGTTGCCACCTCAACATGCTTCAGCTCAGACTGTGTCCAAAGACTTCATGTGTGGAATGACAACCCTTCAGCTTCATTACTTGGGTGAGACCTTTCCTTTCATAGTATTCTCTAATTCCATCTCAGGTGGTTCACTTTCTAACAAAGTCCCAAAACCTAGATATAGACCAGGTTCTGTGAGAGAGAGCATATGTTCACACGTATCCATAAACTAGTGCAAAATATATACCTGAAAACAGAAGTACACTAGAGTTTGCAGTGAGTACCCCCCCCAACACTTCCTCTCCACTATTCCAACCTTTGCGTCCATGATTGCTCAACAATTTGTTTGGCTTTGTATGTTAACTCTTTTTTCAGCCACCAGGTTCCAGATGTCATCAGGATGCCGGCCAGGCTTCCCTGGACTGAAGACCCTACCAATGTGTCCTGGGGTGATAACATACTTAACTGGGTGTGCTATCTCCTGGTCCCTATACCATCACTCTTGACTTGTTTATTTAGTTGTGCCTAGAATTTCAGGCTGAAGATTATGTTCCTTTGTAACTTTGATCACAATCTATTTTAATATTGTGATATGCCATGACATTTTAATTCTTGTTCATTGTATAAACTATGTGGTTCTTGAGTTTTAAAAATATTTTTCTTGTCACCAGTGACCTGAAACATTACACAGTGTATCTTCATAATAGCATATTTTAGCATAACTGGTGAGATTTTTTTTCAATCTGTTTGACTTACATGTTTCAATTCTGTGAATTTGTTCTGAATTTATTTGATTATATCCCCCCTTTTTCCCCCTCTGTATTTTCTTTCTGGAATTTATTATTTCAAGGCTATAGTCTGTCAATGGATTTCTAGTTTTCTTTTATTTATTTATTCCCTTTTATTGCCCTTGTTTTGATTTCTAGTTTTCTTTATGTTTCTGTTATATTTATTATTTCTTTGGCTTTTTTTCTATATTTTCAGGTACATTTCTTCAATTTTATCTTTCCACTTTTATATAGATTATTTAATAACTTATATAACTTTTATTGTCCCAGGGGTCATATTTTGTTTTTTTTGAAGCATATTTTGTCTTTTTATTTCTTTTTTTAAATGCTACTTTCCTTTCTCTTTCTTTCTTTCTTTCTTTCTCTCTCTCTCTCCTTCCTTTCTTCCTTCCTCCCTCCCTCCCTCCCTTTCCCTTCTTTCCCTTCCTTTCTTTCTTTCTTTCTTTCTTTCTTTCTTTCTTTCTTTCTTTCTTTCTTTCCTCTTTTCCAGTAGTGAAACACAGGCAATAAGGTGCAAATATAGATTTGTATTCCTTTCCTTAAAATAGAGTTGCTGATGGAAAGTGGCTGCTCAGTCAGGGACCAGGTTTCTAAGCTCTCCTTGTATCTTGCTAATGGAAAGTGAACCAAAATAGCATCTGTTTTTCTAGGCCAAAGAGTTAAGAGCTAGGGATGCCTCCTTTACCATTTCTTTCATCGTTTCTCAGATAGATGCAGATTACTGTAAAAGACCAAAAGGGTGGAGAAGCCACAGAGGGTTATAGTTACATTGAATAGAAATGCTGCTCCCTATGCCGTTACTAAGTGAACTTTATATTGGTGGAAAATAATTGTGTATGATGTGAACTCTTTGAGATGCCAATGTGTTTCTGTTATAGCAATTAGTACTCCATTATTAATCCATTGCTTTTGTTTTTGATTAATAAAATAAAAATATTCTCATTTATTTCTCTGAGAATATTAATATGATTTAAAATTATACTTTTATTCTCCTAGTGTAGCCTCTTTATCTGCAGTCAAATGCTCTACCCCTGAGCTATATCCCCACCTTTCTCAGGATAGTCTCTCTCTCTCTCTCTCTAATCTGACAGGACAGAGAAAAATTGAGAGGGAAGGGAGAGAGAGACAGACAGTGACAGAGACACTTGTAGTCCTGCTTCATCCATTGTGAAGCTTCTCATCCTGCAGGTGGGGACCAGGGGTTTGAACTCAGGTCCTTATGCATAGTAATATGTGCACTTAACCAGGTGCACCACTGTCTGACTGGTATTTTAGAGAGTTTGTTCTTTTTTTTTTTGAGGGGGGGAAGGGCAGAAAAGAACTATATTAATTTTGAATTGGGATTTAAGATTTAGATGGGAGAGAAAAAAAGAGCCAAACAACAAGGACTTGGTTATTATTATTATTATTTTCATCTATCATGGAGCCTAAGGGTATGCTGTATAGGTTACAGAGGAGAAAGTCTCATGTTTTAAGGGCCATTCATTTTAAAGAGGAGAGCACTAAAAAAGGCCTGCTTGGAAGCTACTCAGATGTATGACAGTATGTGGACTCTAGGTTTCAGAGTAGCGTAACTTAACTAGTATGTTTCCTGGGGGAAGTGCTTTCTGAGAGTATTTGGAAGCATTTTCTTTTCTTTTCTTTTTTAAATATTTTATCTATTAATGAGAAAGGAAGAGAGAGAGAACAAACCAGACATCACTCTGGCACATGTGCTGCTGGGGACTGAACTCAGGACCTCATGCTCAGAGTCCACTGCTTTATCCACTGCACCACCTCCCAGACCACTGAAAGCCTTTTCTATTGGACTTGCAAGATTATCCGTAAAAACTGCATTTGCTCTCATCCCTGGAAGTTGTAGTATTTATAGCTATCTTCCTGTGAATGGTGGAGGGCAGGGGCAAAGTGTTGTTTAGTTTTCCTTTTCAATAATGGAACCTTTGCCCGAAACTGCCTAGTGGCCTTCTAGTATAGAGTTCCTTGATTTTCATTCCCTCTAGAGATGGAATTCCAGCCTGCCAACAGGCAGTGAGACTTCCTGTGAGATAGGAAGTCACTGTTCAACTTTGCCGAGTTGGCAAGAGATTGAAGAGCTTCACTATCAGGCAACTCTGCTGTTTTTATCATAACTTTGATCCCCAGTTCTTCTAGAGGGACCAGTGTCACTGAATCTTGGACCTTCGGGGGATTCTAGTACTTGGCTCTGGTGGCTCCCCAGTTTTTCCTGCTGCTGACTTAGAATTT
Organism: Erinaceus europaeus; assembly: GCF_950295315.1. Lineage (NCBI taxonomy): Eukaryota > Metazoa > Chordata > Mammalia > Eulipotyphla > Erinaceidae > Erinaceus > Erinaceus europaeus. The sequence continues at coordinate 83,472,495 of NC_080175.1, read as the reverse complement.
AGTTTTCTCACATTTGTCAAGTAATGTCTCACTCATTCAGTTGCTTCCTAGCTTCTGAAGTTGAGTCTTTTTTTTTTTTTTTTTTGCTTTTCTTTCTTACCCATATGGATTTATACCTTTATTTTAAAATAGCTTATTGGACTTTTAGAAGGTAAAAGAGGGCTTAAGTGTATTAACTTACTGTCTTCTCTGGAAACTTAAGCAAATTTTAAATTAAAATGAACTCAGCTTCATAATTTCCAAACCTCCTCACCCTCAAATAACTAACTGCTCAACTCTGGCTTGTGGTGTTAACAACCCAAATAATCTGTTGCTGGATTAAAGCTTAAATAATTTTTGAAGCCTAAATGTTCTTTAAATGACTTCTCAGTGCCAAGCACTTTATATATTGTTTCACTTAATTTTAGATGATTCTTGTGGGTTGCTCTGTTCCATAAGAGTGAGATGACATTACTTCAAACACTAACAATCCCATGACTCTTTCCCGCAAGTTCTATCTGTTATTCATCATCCTCTTTGCTTATGGAGTCTGAAATTGTACATGCTGTCTCTGTTTGCACAAATCAATTTAGTTTTTCTGTTTCCATAAGACAGTTATCAAGCTCTCCTTCCCCCAGTCTCTACTCCCCTTACCTATCTCATTAAGGAGCAGTAGAATTCCCACCAACCTTTCTCATAAATAGCAAATGAATGAGCTTGTTGTTTGAACTTCTCTTTCATTTGTTATTTATTCTCAGACAATGGGAAAAAGAGACATCTAAAAGTGAAATCTTGGTGGAATAGTTTATATGTATGAACTCTGTCCATTGAATGTTTATAATTTTGCAACTTTGAGCCTATGCAGAAAAGCTCTTATCCTAATCAGAATTTCATAGGGTTGTTATCCAGCAGTTACTTGTGGAGTGGGTTAATTATGAAACACTGCCTAAAAAAGTTTAGCACACTGAGAAGATATCAGAAATATCTCAAATGAATATTAATGTTTGAAATGTCTATGTAATTGAAATCAATTTAAATGTAAAAATAATTTGAAGAATGCTAATGCAATGGCTGAGTCCCACAGATAAATATGTCAAAACACATTAGAATTTCTCTGAGGCTATGGCAGAAGCCCACGCTGCAAGCAGGCTGCGGGATAGGTAAATCTGACTTTGTTTTTGCCCCTTAGTGCCTATTTAAAAAAATACTTGCATCTTTAGTCAGAAGATTTTTGCTTTGTCTATGTTAATTTTTCTTGGAGATGAGCCCCCCTCTCTCTTCCTCTCTCTCTCTCTCTCCACTTTTATTTTTAACTTTTTAAAAAGTCCAAAATGACTTACCTAAATGTCCAGATTTAAGCATGACTATTCACACTGCATCACACAATTTTTTAAAGGGCCAATTTAGTTACCACAAAATAAAACCCACAGAAAACAATAAAAGGAATAAAAATGTCTGGACGTGATGGATGTATTTACTATCTTGATTATGGCAATAGTTTGTATGTATATATACAAATTCTTGAAATTACATACATAAAGTATCTCCAGTCCTTTTTAAAATTTTCAACAGATATTATCTTTAATTGTCTGTTTTATTTTATTTTTTAATTTAATAGTGGTTTAGTAATGATTAACAAGATTGTGAGATAACAGGGATACAATTCCACACAGTTTCTGCTACCAGATCTCTGTGTCCTGTCCTGTCCATTGGACACTTCCCTACTCTTTATCCCTCTGGGAGTATGGACCAAAGCTTTTTTCTTCTATAGTCTTTTATATTAGTTATATCGCAATAAAATGTTTTCATTAGAGAACTATATGTGGTAAAAAATAAGCCTAGTTATTATCCGTCTTTGTTCCTAATACACAATCCCTCCCCCTTTTTTTTTTGCCTCCAGGGCTCAGTGCCTGCACCATGAATCCAGTGCTCCTGAAGGCTTTTTTTCCCCTTTTGTTGTCCTTGTTGTTTTTTCATTGTTGTCATTGTCATTGTTGTTGGGTAGGACAGAGAGAAATGGAGAGAGGAGGGGAAGGCGGGGGGGGGGGGGGGGGGGGGAAGATAGACACTTGCAGACCTGCTACACTGCTCCTTTTAATGGGAAACATCAAGCTTTAACTGAGTCCCCACAGGTCCCAGGTTCACCATCTGCTAGCAATGAGCAGTGTTGTTTGCTCCTGAAAATCAATCAATCAATAAACAACCAGTATTTATTTACAAAATAAAAATAATAAAATAGCTAAAACAAAAATCAAATAAAACTTTAAATGGGCTTTCTTAAGATTGTCTTTGACATTTTCCCAAGCTTCTTAATCTATTAATAATTCATCTCTTCCTCCCTTAACTTCCAGTACTTAGAACTTGCATTTGTATATATATTTCTGTTCTCTGATTTTTTTCATGGTCACCTAGAGGGCATGTCAAGAATACTACCTGCCTTCCAAGATGATCTCTTAACCAAGTTAGATGACGGTATTTTCCTGTATTATTTACCATGCTTTACACTATTCCCCCAACTAGAAAGGGGGAGAAGTTTACAGGGGGCTGGGGGACCCAGTGCCCTGTAGTAGAGGGAGATGACATTTTGGAGGTGGATGATGTTTGCTGATACCTCTTTTGAGGAGATCTGAAGTTGTGCCTTATGAAAACAACAGTATCGTATAACAATATTTTGCAGTAAAATAAATATAAAAATTAAACAAAATCCAAAGTAACAAATAAAACCTTTCTCTCCTTCCAAATGCTTAATATAGGATTACAAAAATTATAGAAACAAAAAAGCGGGGGGGGGGGGTTTGGGGAGGAGGTTGTTTTAGGTGGTGGCGTACCTGGTTGAGCACACGTGTTACAATGGGCAAGGACCCAGATTCGAGTCCCTGGTCCGACCTGTGACGAAAGAACTTTGTAATTGGTGAAGCAGTGCCGTAGGTGTCTCTCTTTGTCTCCCCTTCTCTGTCTCCCCTTTCCCTCTTGATTTCTAGCTGTCTCTAGCCAGTAAAATAATTAAAGATTAAAAAAGCAAACTTGTTGACTTGAACTAATTTGCTAAATTAATTTCTTGGCAATTCTGGTTTCAAGATTACATTGTGCTTCACGGATCTTTTCTTTTATGTGTTTTCCCATCTTACAACATTGTAAAGCAATTTCCATTCATTGTTTAGAATTTTTAACATAACATTGTATCGGCTTTTATTTCCTGACCAAACTTGCTCCTTTTGGACTATAAATTGGGTTGTAAATCTGACATTATTGGGTTTTCTATTACAAAATTATATTATCCTCATGTTTTAAATAGGCTAAATATTTCAGCTATTTCTAGCTGTCTTCTGAGAGATCATAACTGTAAATAACCTGAGATATTTGCCTTATAATTCCTTAAAAATTCAAGAAAACAGATTGACTTTTCAGTGTTTTAATATAGTCTTAGTATGATAAAGCTTATTATCAAGCTTCTTTATGGAAATAAACCACTCCAATATTTTTGAACCTTTATGCTTCCATAGTCAATGAGAAAGGATTGATTTTTTATGTAACTCTGCTCTAATTTTCCTTTTGAGTTTATGTATTCATTGCCTTCTGCTGTGCGTGTCACATGGTGGGTTTCATTAAATGCTGATGGAATAAGTACAAGGCAGTGTAAATGAGAACTTTTCATGTGCGGACACATTTTCTCTTTATTTGGTTTAATTTTCTGATTTATGAGTTATAATAAATTTGCATGGGAAAAACACTCAAATATTCTCTAAATCATGTTCATGAAATGTCAGTTTTATAAGAAAGTGATGAATGCCACTAGAAAAATAAGTGGAAAGGTCCTTGAAAATAATATGAGAAATAGCAAGTGAAACAAACGTAAGCAATTGTTTTAGAGTAAGACTTTTTGTGAGTTTAGTGATAATATGTATTTGAACACTCCAGTATACCATTGCTGTGATACTCAAATTTATTTGTTCCTAGTACTACTAGGACACTGATTTTCATTTTTTTAAGTCATTGAAAAAGAATTCAATATAATTGGATTTAAAAATAGAATTGGTATGCTATGTGACTAAAATATTCAGGGCTATATTTCCTTTAGACATGTGTGAATCTGTAAGACTTGGTTTATGGATTCAGTCTCTTCATCTGCTTTCCTTTTGGGTGAGTTTATTATTAAATAGTTCCTCCCAACCAGAAGACAAGGATGCCACTGCAACTTTAATCTTCCGTTCTAACTTTTTAGCAATCTCAGTCCAAAGTTAGCAACTCTTTCTGGACAGTTCCAGGACAATTCCAAAGAATTGTTTCACTTATAAACACATTTGCAATGGAACAGTCCCTACTTTGTCACTGACGCTTAATAAATAAAATCTCACTTACTTTGACTTGATCCACATTCCTGAACCAACTCATGTGAATAGTAGGATGAAATACTGCTGTTGGAATGTGCGTTTTTCTGAGTTAAGGAGAAAAGAAATTGAAACGACCTAAGCCATACGAACTGAAATAAAAGGAGAGAAAAGAAAAAGGGAAGAAGAGGCTAACTAGGAAAAGAAGAGAGAAAGAAAAAAAGAAAGAGAAGTAAAGAAAGAAAAGTATATATATATAATGATATATATTTTTAGGATTCATTTATTTTGATTTTTATGAGAGGAAGCAAGAGGAAACAGAGCAGAGCTCCATTTTGCTGTGCTGGAGACCCAAGTTAGGGCCTCAAACATGCAAGGCAAGTGTTCAGCCTGCTGAGCCATCTGCCAGGTAACTCTGCTTTTACGGTAATGAAAAACGTTTTTCCTTCTCTATTTTGTTTTAGCTTCCAGGGTTATCGCTTGGGCTCGGTGCCGGCATTAGGAATCCACTACTCCTGGCAGCCATTTTTTCTTTTTATTGATCTCTTCCTTCCTTCCTTTCCTTTCCTTTTTCCCTCCTTTCCTCCCTCCCTTCCTTCCCTCCCTCCCTCCCTCCCTCCTTTCTTCCTTTCTTCCTTCCTTCCTTCCTTCCTTCCTTCCCTGACCCATTTCTTTCTTCCTCTCTCTCTCTCTCTCTCTCTCCTCTCTTTCTTTCTCTCTCTTTCATTGGATAGGTCAGAGAGAAATTGAGAGGGAAGGGGGAAGGTAGAGATGGGGACAGAAAGATAGACACCTGCAGACCTGCTTCACTGCTTGTGAGCTGGGGTCTTGAACTGGGATCTTTACGTCCTCTTTGTGCTTTGTCCTATGTGCATTGAACTCAGTGCTATATCACCCAGCCCCCCTCCTCCCTTACCTTATTTTCATGGGATTTCTGAATACCTACATTATTGACTGATAATATGTCTTAATATTAGACCTGGAGTTTGGTTTGACTCTACTTATACACCGATATATTCTCCTGTTATTGTATCTTGAGTGTTGGCAGAAGACATGTGACTCCTTTGCCAGAGACATAGGACTTTATTACTGATGGTATAGCAAACAGCATGAACATCAGTGTGTTTTCATCAATTTCCTTTGGCCCAAGAACCAAGCGACATAGGACAAATGGATGCTTCCTGTGAAGTAGGATTGCTTTATATTCAATCAGCTATAATTTGGGGGGAGTTGTTGGAATGAGGGATTTACTTCTTTTATAGCAAGAAGTAAGCAAATTTGTCCTTTGGGAGGATGGGAGAAATGTTGTCTGGGTAGAAATGGTACCTCATCTCACAGACTGCTGAATGGAGACACAGCTCTGATAAAAAGGCACCACGTGAGTAGCCATGGTCTTTTATTTCTGGCATGCTCAGCATGACACATAGAGGCATGAAGAATACACGAACGATTGTTCCTTAACACCTGGCTTGAAAATATTACTTTAGTCCGATTTCAGCTGGTTGAGGAGATGAGCAAAACTTTGGAGTTGGCAGCCTTTGGAGCATTTCTGAAATCATGTCACATAGGCAATTGCCTCCACTGTAGAGCTATACTCATACCAGGAGCATAAATTCAAATTCAGGAAAAGAGTGCATATGCTTTGGGGACCCTGGGGCATGTGAAAAAGGAGAGACAGTATCTTTACCTTTTATGATAGCGGAGTATGAACCAGGTATGAAAGAAACAGAACAAATGAGATTATTTGGTTTTAGGGAGAGGGAACACTTACCTGTGCTTTTTTTAAAAAAAATGTATTTGCTTTCCAATTATTGAACAGCTGCTCAGCATGCTCTGTGAAGAGTCTTTGTGAAAATGAAGAGCCCAAAAGGTCTTTAGCGGGCCTTGTTCTAAATCTGGCTTCTGTGGTTGGTTGGCAGTTTATCAGAAACTATACTAATCCTCATAAATAGTGCTTGATTGTCAAAGACGGTCCCCTGTTTCAGTCTTGATGACTGAACCACACTTATTATTTTTCTTGACTTTTTGTTCACAGGCTACATGATTACCGAGTGATCATGTGTAAACAAGAGGTTGTTTTGTGCAGATAAATGGATTCCCACTGTTGCACAAACCCCTAGGAGTCTGCATTAAAAACCTGTTGAGATGCAGAATGGAGAACAGCATTTATTTTAACAGCAGGAGCTTATCATTGGTGACATTACCTGATTTGGCTGATAATCTAAGGCATTATGATTTCGGAGCAAAATTCAGATCCTAAAGCTAGACATAAAGCTATACTGTGGCGACTAATAGACATTGTGAGCAAGGCTTTCAGTAGAATAATCTTATCTATACTCATCATCCAGCTAGCTTTCTCCTTCCACTCTAATGAAACAAGATAAATTCACAACTCCCATTAGTGTTTATAGCCGCCTTAGAAGCAAATCCCTTGCTCCTTCATAAGAAACTGTAACTGCACCTTCTTGTTTCAATATGCTGCAATCTTGTGTCAGCTTAAGCTAATTGGTTGGAATCTGGAATGCAAGCAGTTTGATAGTCATCATATATATATATATATATATATATATATATATATATATATATCCATCTTTTAAAATGATGGTCAATACAATTGTTGATGATAGCAGCTACTGTCTAAAAAACAATGTTTCTCCTCGGGGAAACGATTCCAGTCCATTGTCTTTTATTGTTCCTGGGCCAGGCTATCTGCTTACACCAGCTTTGCCTGCTGGCATTAGTCTGTCAGAATACGCTAGGAAGGACAGACTGGATACGTTATGCAGGTATAGGATTTGATGTTTTATCATCGGTTGTGCCTCTTTTTTTTTTTTTTAGTATTGTTATTTGTAAAATTTTATTTATTTATTTTCCCTTTTGTTGCCCTTGTCTTTTTATTGTTGTAGTAGTTATTATTGTTGCTGTTATTATTGATGTCATTGTTGTTGGATAGGACAGAGAGAAATGGAGAGAGAAGGGGAAGACAGAGAGGGGCAGAGAAAGACACCTAAAGACCTGCTTCACCATCTTTGAAGTGACTCCCCTGTAGGTGGGGAGCTGGGGGCTCGAACTGGGATCCTTATGTTGGTCCTTGTGCTTCGTGCCATGTACACTTAACCCGCTGCGCTACCACCCGACTACCCTGGCTGTGCCTCTTAATCATAAATATGTCTAGCCATTTCTCTGTGGAATTGAACAAATGACTTAAGATCTTCACATCTCACTGTCCTAGTGAGATATCAAACAAAAAGAAAAATTTCAAAGAAAATGATGACAGATAACAAAACTCCAAATGAGGTAGGGAGGGAGGGGGGAGAGGAGAGAGAGAATAAATAATGGCGCAGAAACATGGAACAGAATGTAAAAGTGATTCTTCTTATTGAAAGGTTCTTTAGGGAAAAGTTGTGATTTGAACTCTGCCCTATCTCATTGCTCTAAGGAAGTGTGATGATGGAGACTGTCATTTCTCTTCAAGGACAGTAAAGAGGAGGTTGAACAGGGCCAGTCAGAACACTTGGCCTCTCAGCAGTGGGACTGCACCTTGCACTTGGGGCTGAGAGAGTTGATGTGACTTGTAGCACAATGTTTCCTTACAAAGAACTGTGACTGGGCAGTTTTAACAGCCATACTGGCACATGGATGTGTGAGTGCTTTCCATAATTCAGCTCTGGAGCAGGACTGCTGGCCTGGAGAATTAGGAGAGAAGCAGGGATCAAGGGGCAGTAGGAGGCACCTCACTACTTCTGGGGGCGCCAACGTAGAGGTTTCCTACATAGGACCCTCAGAAGAGCCCTGGAAAGAGTCACTTTTCCACATCTCCCAGACCTAGGGTCCCTGAAACCAGTTAGGCATAGCATCAGATAGTAGCCAACTAAAACGTTCTTCATCCTATTGCCCTAAAAATTCTGTTCTTCATACCCCCTAAGCCATCCTGCTAGTAGGTGTATGTATCAACAGTTTCCAAGTGGGGGAGGGGTGAAGTGAGGAGAAGGGGAGTAGAGGTTGACAATGCCCCCTTCCCAGGAGGCAGACAGCCTACTGGTAGTGGACCAGATTTGACTAACCTGGCTAGAATAATATTATCCATTGCTTTTTTTTTTTTTAAAAAAATTTATTTTATTTATTTATTCCCTTTTGTTGCCCTTGTTGTTTTATTGTTGTAGTTATTATTGTTGTTGTCGTTGTTGGATAGGACAGAGAGAAATGGAGAGAGGAGGGGAAGACAGAGAGGAGGAAAGAAAGATAGACACCTGCAGACCTGCTTTACCGCCTGTGAAGCAACTCCCCTGCAGGTGGGGAGCCGGGGTTCGAACCGGGATCCTTATGCCTGTCTTTGTGCTTTGCACCACCTGCGCTTAGCCCGCTGCACTACAGCCCGACTACCCGCTTTTTTTTTTTTTTTTTTAAACTCTAAGGCCACATGGAACCTTTCTCCCAGACTTGGAACCTCTGGAACTTTGCTTAAATGTATTGAAGCTTCTCCTGTAGATCTAGTACCCTGTTAGACTGTCTCTGCCGACCTCAACTAAATCAGTGCAGTCAGTGCCACCATGCCACAATATGCTGCCACTGCCTTTTTATTCAGATTTAATCAGAGATGCCAAGCCTGAGATGTCAACCTTCCAATTCCAATAATGTGGTGAGACTTTTCCTAACACATGCGAGTACCTAGTTCCATTTCAGATGGCAAGCTCTCTCAAAAAGTTCTAGACCCTCGATACAAGCTAGGGCCTAGGGGACTGGGTACATGGACACACATATCCATAAATTAGGGGCAGTTATACACCTCAAAGTAAGAGTGCTTAATAGTCCTCTGTGATTAGACTTAGACCTAATAATAGTGGCAATTTAATAGAATGGCTTAAAAAAGTCACAGTAAATTGTTCTAATCCAATATTTATTATTTAGAGCTATTTATTATTTAGGGCCCTACTCTCTGAAGGAAGGCTGGTCCTGAAATGAGTGCAGCCTAGAATGTGTCCAGCTGTGACCATGAGCTGTGAACTCAGACTTGCAGAGACTCAGAGGTTATATGGGCTCTTGTACTGAATATGAATCTATATGGGCTCTGGGTCAGATTGATGTGATAAACAATTAAGTATATTTATATATTTTCTTCAAGTTTAGGAGCTACTCTCTGCTCTAATCCAGTTTTCTAGCTCCATTCTCAACTCTGAAAACATCTTCTTAGACAATATTTTTAGTCCACCTGCAGGTTAGCTATCGAGCTTAGACAAAAGTTACTAAAGTCATAGGCAATTTGGAACATACCTAAAGTAGGTTTCCTAGATGATTCTTTCCATCCCAAGATCTCCATTCTCATCTGCTCTATTCTTACTTTCTGATTCCTGTTTATTAAAGATTTTGTTCTGCTTTATATCTTATTGTCTTCCAGCCACCAAGCTGCAGATGCTATTATGATTCCATCCTGACTTCCCTGGGCAGACAACCTCACCAATATGTCCTGGAGCTTCAACTCTCCAGAGCCCTAACTCACTAGGGAAAGACAGAAACAGGTTAGGAGTATGGATCGACCTGCCAATGCCCATACCCAGTAAAGAAATAATTACAGAAGCCAGAATTCCTACCTTTTGTACCCCATAAAGAATTTTGGTTCATGGTCCCAGAGAGGGAAAATGTTATGAGAAAATGATTAGAGGGCTTTGAACTCCAATTCCATCAAGACCCAGAGAGAGAAGAGGAAAAAGACGAAGCACCCTTCAAAGTAGAAATAGGTGTGGGTGTGACTTGGAAAGGAAGAGAAATAAGGATCATAGGAAAAGTGGGCAAAAGGAAAAAAAAATAGAGATACATATAGATATAGAGAATTGTGTAAATAATAGTAAACCCGTATCTGTGATCTTGGGAGAACAACTGCAGTTTCCAGTGAAGGGAATGGGGACACAGAACTCTGTGGGAACAGTGTGAAATTACACCTTTGTTATCTTATATTTAGATAAGTCAATATTAAATCATTATTAAAAAAATGAGATCTGGTTGCCTGGAAGGTGGCACAGTGATTAAAGCTCTTGGACCTGCCAGCATGAGTTTGATTCCTGGCATCTCATGTGCCAGAGTGATGCTCTATTTCACTCTCTCTAGTAAATAAATAAAATCTTTAAAAAAACACAAATAATGAAAAGTTATTCCAAAAGTAATAGTATTCTAAAGGAGTGAGTGATAATAGTAAAACAAGTTTTACCTGGTGTTCCTATGTTCTTTTATAGTATGTAAATTAATTTATTTTAATTAAAAATACTGAATGTTAAGAGATTTATTTTATTTTTTATCTTCCCCACTTTTTTTTTTCATTTTTGTCACCAGGATTATTGCTGGGTGAGTACTCAGTGCCTGCACAGTTGCACCATTCATGGTGTCTGTTTTCCTATTTCTTTGAGAGAGAGAGAGAGAGAGAGAGAGAGAGAGAGAGAATGAAAGAGAGACAGGAAGACAGAGAGGGTGAGAAGATACTTGTAAGACGCGTTAGCTTTCTCCTAGCAGGACAGGCTCAGGGATGCAATTGCTCCCAGGTAGTCATGCATGTCATAAGAGAGTGAGTCACCACCAGCCTTGATATTTGTTTTGTTCTTCAGATGATTTTTTTTGAGATCTGGGAGGTGGATCAATGAATAAAGTAGTAAACTTGAAAGCATGAGATCTCAAGTTTAGTCCTTGGATTTGCATGAGCCAAGGTGATTCGTCTCTTTTCCTCCCTCATAAATAAATGGAACTTTAGAAAATGGATTTTTTTTCCCCTAGTAGAACAAATCCTGGTTTTGATCTACTGAATCCAAACGTGACTTGTATCTGGTATATGTGGTGTGTGTGTGTGTGTGTGGGGGGGTGTGTGTGTCTGATGTGGTATGGTATGGTATGTGTGTGTGTCATATGTGTGTCTGTGTGTGGTTTGTGTGAGTTGTATGTCTGTGTGTGGGGTGTGTGTGTCTGTGTTTGGGGTGTGTGTGTATACTGTTTGGGGGGCCAGATTTTGAAGTTGGGTTAATGCTAGTTAAAATTTTACTTTATGCAAAACTTCTCTATGAAGTGTGCTTTAGAAATAATTCTCTTATTTCTATTTATTATGTTCTTTGCAGCTAGAAATTCATTTTGAATTGCTCATGTTATTTAGAATTTTTTTATTATCTTTATTGGATAGAGACAGGCAGAAATTGAGAGTAGGGGGAGATAGAGAGACAGAGACACCTGCAGCCCTGCCTCACCACTCGTAAAGCTTTCCCCTTGCAAGTGGGGACTGGGCACTTGAACCTGGGTCCTTGTGCACCCTAACATGTGCTTTCAGCCAGGTGCACCACCACCTAGCCCCTCTCATGTTATTTAATATGGTGCAATAAACATAGTAAAGCTCGATAAATGTCTGTGTAGTGTTTGGATACACTAGAAAAACACTTTTTTCACCAACACCATCATCTGCATATTCAAATCCTTGTTATCAGTCTCTTCAATAGAGAGATGATTGAATCAATTTAGAGTTAGAATAGAAGTACCCTAATATCTGAAACAGTTTCATTAGGAATAGTCAGTATAAAGATAATTAGATAGGAGCTAGTTTTTATCACTCATGCAAGTGTTTGTCTACAGCAAGACCTTTTTCTTTTAGAGATGTTATTTTGAAAAATACTAAACTTTAAGCACAGATAGTACTAGGTGAAAGGACCTGCATAAGGATCAGGGATTGAGCCCTGTACTTCCCACCTACAGCAGGGATGCTTCATGAGCAGTGAAGCAGGTAGGTATTTTTCTGTCTTCTCTCCCTCTCTGCCTCCCCCTCCCCTCTCAATTTCTCTCTGTCCTAGTGAATAAAATACAAAAATGGCTGCTGGGCATGGTAGATTTACAGTTCAAGCAATAATCCTAGAGGAAAAAAAAAAGAAGAAAATTAAATTATGAAGATTCTTCTGTAGAAGTTCTAAAACAAAGTAAACTTTCCATAGGAACAATTTGAATTATTCTGTAGAACTTATTGACAGTAAAACCTTGAAGATTTAAGTAACTTCCAAAATTTAGTTACTTGATACAGGAGTTTCTAAGTCTCCAGACCAGGAAATAGTTTACTGAGTCAAGTGCACATTTTGGCATGTCCAAAGACTCCAGTTGGAGTCCCAGGCAGCACATGGGAGCACATATACATAGTGGAGCAACGCTGTGTTCTCCTTCTCTCTCTCTCTCTGCCTCCCTCTCTCTCTCTCTCTCTCTGTCTGTCTCCCTCTCTCCCTCCCTCTCCCTCTCTCCTTCCCTCCCTCCCTTCTCTCTGTCTCTACCTAAAATTAAATGTGAATAAAATCACCAAGAGAAATGGGATCATACAAGTACTAGGCATCACTAGGCAAAAAAAAAAAAAAAAAATCATTTTCTAATTCTCAGTGAGACTCTGAGGAGGGATTATAACATATCATAAGAGTGTGGAAGAAATAAATTCAAATTGAAAATAGTCGTGAAGCCATTTTGGTTCTTCAGTGGAAAGACCCTATAACTATGTCATGTTGCTTTTTCTAAGCCTGTGAATTATGAGTTTGACCTAGCAAACATCTGAATAGCAAAGCATGCTTTTTCCTAGTGCCCATTTTTCTGCAAAAGCATCTTTTTGATTGGCCCACCGTGGAACATATAATTGAATGTTACAGAGACACACAGAACTTTAAACCATCCTCTTTCTCCTTTTTAATTTGACAACACAAACAAGTCTGATGTTTCCTGTTGCTGGCTCCAGATGTCCATTGTGAATGTAAATGATGAACCAGGAGAGCTGATGCTTCCACACAACAGTATTCAGAGTAAAAATGATTCGTTGCACATCCTGCAGGTGCCTCTGCTGAGGGAATCTTTTCACTCTGAGGACATTTAACAGATAGAATATACAGCTGGTCAAAGAAAGCCTTTAGGCTATTTCAAAGTTTCTATACAAAATAAAATGCTTCATAAAGTTTGCTTGAAAGTGAAATTTTATAAAATATGGTTATGTCCAATATTTCATTTTTATCCCAATAATTGTAGGCTCTTTCAAGGCTGGAAATACTATTTTTAAGAATAAGATAAAGTTCCAATATTTGGAGTTCCGACAGAGGTAAAAACTTCCATTTTGGCACATAATTTGGAGGTTGCATTCAAGTTAACAGCAAGATTGGATGTGAGGGCGATCTGGCGGCGACATCTGTCACCCCACTGATCGCCAGAGTTGATTTGGCTGATCTGGCTGGCTAGGCGGGTGTCCCCTTCCTCCCTCACCACTCCATGTGTGTTCCTCCCTAAGCTGGAGGGATGCATATGGAGGATGGCCTGCCCAGAATAGAGACCTACCGCTCTCTTCCATTGAGGGTATATGAGTAACTGCGCTCCCCTGCTAGAACCTCCAAAAAGCTCTCAAGTTAACAGCAACAAAAATGTAGGGAGTCTTTTATTCTTGCCAACCACTGCTGCTTGAAGCTTGATTGTTTTGAATTTTCAAGATCTCTTACAGCCACACATATGTCCTGAAGACTTTCAAATGAGACCTAATGAGAACCATCTATAAAAACAGCATTGATGTCTTACTGGGGAGAGAGCTGCCCATATATTTAACCTTTGAACTAGAATTCACAGTCTGATCTATCCAATCAAGATGTGAAATTTAGGGAGAATCTATTGCTGAGTAAAGTTGCTTACAGAAGTACTTAGGACTGCAGAATTTGCAACTGAAAAAGACAAAGTAGCTTGAGAATTGTCCTTTGTCCTTGTCTCAGAAGCCCTAACTGATTATGCCTGTGTCTGCCAGGCTGCCCCTGTGATGACTCAACTGGATTCCCCTTCCCTTAAAGACACTTGTATTCTAAAATTATTTCTTCCTTTCTAAATCCCTACCAAAACATCAATTCTTTCAGCACAGCTGACCACAGCAAGTAGAAGGCAAACAGATGGATTTAATTCACATAAAGCTGAGAAAGTCAGATAGCCTCCATGGGAGTATTTGCTTCCTAAAAGGGGTTGCTTGGATAGCTAAATTTATCTCTAATTTGTAGGACTTGGGAAATTAAATAAAGGGTTTCAACTGTGGGATAAAGACCTGGATTTCTGTGCTTTTGTTAGTATTTGAGCCCGAAGAAATTAGAAATAAGTTATGCAAAGCCATGTTATGATGACTAAAACAAAAACAGTCTATTGAATGAGTAACACAACATAGTCAACGACTGCCACCTCTCCAGATTCAAAGGAGGTCTCGAAACTTTACATCAGGCTCAACCTGACGCTGTTGACTGGCTACAGAAGAAGGGCAAACGCTGGAAGAAGAAGAAGAAGAACAGCAGAGTAAAAAGATCTGTCAGAGATTGGTTACTCTTGAAAGTACTGAAAAGAACAGTGGCAGATATGCATTTTTGCAAGATTTAGCCTAGCAATGCTCAGAGAAGAAAGTCTTTAGGGGGCTGGGTGGTAGCGCAGCAGGTTAAGCAAAGCGCACTGACCCTTGTAAGGATCCAGGTTTGAAGTACTGGCTCCACACACACACGGAGGTCGGTTCACAAGCTGTGAAACAGGTCTGCAGGTGTCTATCTCTCTCCTTCTCTCTATCTTCCCCTCCTCTCTCGATTTTATAACAATAACAACAAAGGCAATGAAAATGGGAAAAAATGCCCTCCAGGAGCAGTGGGTTTATAGTGCAGGCACCAAGCCCCAGCAATAATCCTGGAGGAAAAAAAAAAAAAAAAAGAAAGAAAGCCATCCGTCATAGAATTTTTAGTAATCTTTCTCTACTAGCAAAAAACATCCTATGTTAAAACAAATCTCATTGGTTTTATTAATTGTCTATTAATCAGTGATTTCATAAATATTTACAGGACTATAAAATTAAAGGGATTTCAAGGTATAGTTGCACATCACACCCTCAACTAAGTGTCTGTGCCTCTGTTGACATTGCCATTTCCCCTCTACCCCCAGTAGTATTTCACTGAATATATACTCCCCCAATTTTTTTATCCAGTCATCCATCGTTGGACATTTAGGTTTTTTACACTCCTTGGCTATTGTAAATAGTACAGCTATGAACATAGGGCAGTATTCCATGTGCATATATACCACAACTTTCCTGACCATTCATCTGCCAATGGGTACCCGGGTTGCTTCTGAGTTTGCAGGTTTTTTGGGGTGAAGAACTCTGAAAATGTCCAAGAGGTCTAATCTGTCCATCTCTTCATTTAATTCTCTTGTTTCTTTGTTGATTCTCTGCTTTGTTGATCTGTCTAGGTGTGAGAGTGGGGTGTTAAAGTATCCCACTATTATTGTATTACTATTGATGTATTTTTGTAGTTCTTTCAGTAGGTGTTTGATGTATTTAGATGGTTCCTCATTGGGTGCATAGATGTTGATAATTGTTAAGTCTTCTTGGCTGATTATGTAATGACCTTGCCTATCTTTTATTACTTTATTTAATTTGAAATCTATTGTGTCAGAGATGAGAATGGGTATTCCTGCCTTTTTTTGTGGTCCACTAGCCTGTATGATAGTTTTCCATCCTTTCGCTTTAAGCCTGTGTTTGTCTTGTTGGGTCAGATGGGATTCTTGCAAGCAGCATATGGTTGGGTTATGTTTTCTGATCCATCCTCCCACTCTGTGCCTTTTGATGGGTGAGTTTAAGCCATTGAAATTTATTGATATTATGGATTTAATATGTTGTAGTACCATTATTCAACAATTTTTATTTGCTCTGATATATTGCAAGTATTATAGTGATGTTCTTGTTTATAAGAGGTCTTTTAGGACCTCTTTCAGGGCAGGCCTGGTGATGGTTGCCTCTTAAGTTTTGTCTATTACAAATACTGCTCCTATAAATATATATATATCTTTAGATGGGGTTGTTTGTTTTTGATAAGTCCCAAGGAGAGGAATTGACAGATTAGAGGGCAGGTTCATTTCTAATGTGAAAAATGAGATTTTTATAAAAGTAATAATAAATTTATACCAGTTAATCAGTATACTCCTCCTCTCCCCATCATGACCTCAAGCCATTCTTGGAATCATTAACCTGAAAAATATATTCAAGCATAACCCATCACATTTATGCTAAATCTGAGTGGAATTACATTAGCACTAGGTAAATGTTTACAAGGTAGAATCAATTATCTATTGTGGGACTATGAGGATGCTCTAGAAAGTCACTGCAACAACACTTGTGGCATATTTAACAAAGCGTATTTACATCTATATCTATGATATTTGAATACTTGGATTCAAGTATTCAAGTTTGATTCAAATAAGTATAATGGCAGATAATGAAAGCACTCTTGATAATTTGTAAAGCAAAAGGGTAAGGAAAAGATAGTAAGAGTGTTACTTTCTTCTTTTGTTTGCTTTTATCATCTGGACACAAAATGAAAATCACTGTCCGCAGAAACATCTGATGTGAGAATTTGAGACATCCCAAGTATAGAAATTCGAAAAGAAAAAGAGGATTATCAGGAAACCAGTAGAAAAATGCTAAGAGATTGCTTCTGCACTGCCTGGGGGAATGAAATTCCGCTCCCTATGGGATGTCACTCATTAGCTTTGTGACACTGACTTCTTTCCCAGGTTCTGGCCGAGCCTCAGTCAGGTTCCTTATGTTTGTCAGGATACCTATTTATTTTTTTGTTTGTTTGTTTATTTTTACCAGAGCACTTCTCAGCTCTGCCTTCTGGAGGTGAGGAGGATTGAACCTAGGACCTTGGAGCCACAGGCATGAGAGTCTGTTTGCGTGACCATTGTGCTATCTCCCTCACCTTAATATGTCAATAATAGATCTCTCCCTCAGGGCCAGATTCTCAGCAAAAAGTTTATGAAGAGGAGCTAGGAGACCAGAATGCCAATGTGCTATTATTCTGTATAACGGATGTAAACTGCAATGGCTTTGTTAAACTGGAACTAAATTTCCCTTAATTCCCTCCCCCAGCTTGCTTTTTTAATGATGGTTCTTCCTTCCTTCCTTCCTTCCTTCCTTCCTTCCTTCCTTCCTTCCTTCCTTCCTTCTTTCCTTTCTTTTTTTTTTTTTTTTTATACAGGGTATTGTTACACATCACATCCACCACCAAGGTTTTATGTCCTGGGGGCAGTGTGTGGTCACCCAGTTAAGTGCACATGGTATTAAGTGCAAGGACCCACACAAGGATCTGGGTTCAAAGCCCCAGCTCTCCACCTGCATGGATGACACTTCACAAGCAGTGAAGGTTAATCAGAAAACAGGTGAAAAAAAATCTGTTAAGCTAGAAATCCTTTCACATTCTTCATTGTTTAGTGGTTTATACTAAGCAATTAAAGTTACAGAATATCAGAAAGAAAATACTTGTAAAACATCTTACTTTTGAAATGATGAGATATGTCAGCTGTATGGAGAAAATCTAGAGTTTCTTTTTTTATTGTTGTTATTATTGTTGTTACTGATGTCGTCGCTGTTGGATAGGACAGGGAGAAATGGAGAGAGGAGGGGAAGACAGAGAGGGAGAAAGACAGACACCTGCAGACCTGCTTCACCGCCTGTGAAGCGACTCCCCTGCAGATGGGGAGCCGGGGGCTGGAACTGGGATCCTTATGCTGGTCCTTGCACTTTGCGCCATGTGTGCTTAACCCAGTGCACTACCGCCCCCAAATCAAGAATTTCTTCAGGACATTGGAACTAGATCTACCATATGATCCAGCAATTCCTCTCCTAGGAACATGAAAACACCTATCTGAATAAATCCCTGTCTTCAGGACGACACTATCTGTACTAGCCCAAATTTGGGAATAGACCAAGGATCCAATAACACATGTGTAGTCAGTGGGATGCTATTCAGCTCTAAGAGAGTATGAAACCTACTGTTTTACTGATGGAACTAGAGGGAAAGATATAAAACAAAATAAGTCAGAAGGAGAAAGAAGAATACTGTATAACCTCAGTCCTAAGGGATATAGCAAGGGAGAATGTGAGTTAGAGTTTAATGGATGGTCTTTTGAAGCAGTTGCAATGGTTCATTGGGGCAGGATCAACAGAGGGGAATAGGAATCCAATGCCTGGTGGAGGAGAGTGATGGTTGGGTGGAGGGTGAAGTATGTTGGCAACTCATCTTGGTGAAATGTGGAGCTGTACTTCTGTGACAACAGCTATGTAAGCAAACATTTCCTCAGTACAGTGGTTTAAAATAAACTAATTACTTTCTTTCACATATCTAATCAATTGTCCCCCAAATCGTGCAAATATTCAAAAGCTACGCTACCTCTTTTTGTCAGAGGTAATCTATTTCAACATTACTTGCCACCTTGTGGCAGCAGTTTGTCAACGATCTAAGATGCAGGATGCAAACCAAGGATGAAGAATCAAACCTGGAATCAGTGGAGGTACTAGGGAGGGTCTCAGTGGTAATGACTAGGGAATGAGCAGTCCCTGTAAAGTAGATGGTAAGTAACCCTGCAGAGAGAACTGCAGCTCTCACAGGAAAGCAGGTAATCTAGGGAGAAGGCAGAACAAAATGCTAGTTCAGAGTCTGGCCCAAAAGGTCCAGGAAGACTTCTTCTCAGCTGCCCCTTTGCCTCTCTCAGGAGAAACTAAAATATTCTTCTTGCTTGAGGGACTTAGTGGGTAGATGGAAACCTTTGGGAAGAGTCAAGTGAGGGATTTCTGGGTGAAATCAAAGTGGATAGTGGAAACTAGGAATGTAATTAGGACAGCTCTTTTTTTTTTATTATTGATTTAATAATGATTGACAAGACCATAGGATAAAAGGGGTATAATTCTACACAGTTCCCACCACCAGAGTTCCCTATCCCATCCCCTCCATTGGAATCTTTCCTATTCTTTACTTCTCGGGGAGCATGGGTCCAGGATCATTATGGGGTGTTGAAGTTGGAAGATCTGACTTCTGGAATTGTTTCTCTGCTGGAAATGGGCATTGACAGGTCAATCCATACCCCCAGCCTGTTTCTATCTTTTCCTAATGGGGTAGGGCTCTGGAGAGGTGGGGTTCTAGGACACATTGGTAAGGTTGTCTGCCCAGGGAAGTCAGGTTGGTGCCATGATAGCATTTGCAACATGGTGACTGAAAAAGTACTAAGATATAAAGTAGAACAAATTGTTTAATAATCAGGAATCTAGAGGCAAATATATGTAGATTTGCGGTCCCAATTTTGGAAAACACTAGTAGGTCTATTTTAGGCATATTCCAATGGGCCCACAACTTTACTAATTTTTCCCTGAGCCTGACAGCTAACATGCAGGTGGGCTAAAGGTATTATCTGGGGAGATGGTGTCAGAGTTGAAAGTAGGACTAGAAAGCTGGACCAGGGAGGGCAGAGAGTAGCTCCCAAATATGGGAAACGTATATAAGTATTATTAACTGTAGGACAACTTTTAATAGAAGGAGAAAAATGAATATACCAGAGAGACCCAGATTCTGGAAAGACAGGTTAGAAACACAGTACAAATCAGTTCACCAAAACAGTCAGTGATGCTTTCATTATTTCAAATTCTTTTTTTTTTTTTAAATTTAATATTTATTTTATTTATTGCCTTGTTGTTTTTTTTATTGTTGTAGTTATTATTGTTGTCATCGTTGTTGGATAGGACAGAGAGAAATGGAGAGAGGAAGGGAAGACAGAGAGGGAAAGAGAAAGATAGACACCTGCAGACCTGCTTCACCACTTGTGAAGCGACTCCCCTGCAGGTGGGGAGCCAGGGCTCGAACCGGGATCCTTATACCCGTCCTTGTGCTTTGCGCCACCTGCGCTTAACCCGCTGCACTACAGCCCAACTCCCTATTTCAAATTCTTATGTAGCATCCACTGTGTCTTTAAGAATCCCCCTCCTCTTCTGACTTCGCTTCAAGTTTCTGGAATTTGGCAGCAAGGCAGTCAAATCACAGAGAGGGATTTGGGGTAGAAGGAATAATTGAAAAGCTTGCTGCTTATTTGGTGATAAATTATGTCCTGGGATTGATGCCAGGGTGATTTGGAAGGGCCAATATATATTGACCTCTGGAAAAAAAAACTAGATTTATTATCAAAGAGTCTTTGTATGAAATCTTAACTAATGAGAGGCATGTCGGAATAACAGTTAGGCAGCTACTGTGTGCTGTCGCAGAAGGGTTGTGAGGTTGGATTCTGCGGACATGTGTCTGGCAGAGATACTGCTGTTTAGAACCTCCTGCTAATCAGAAGCTTGTCTAGATCATTTCTTGCCATAGTAGATCATCCTCCACTGAATTGTAATGCAGATTAGGATGGGGATTGCTGCCCACATTAAAAAAGCACTGTCAGATGTACTAGTGCTTCTCCACTCAGGAAGCTTTCAAAAACTGAATAGGAATTTTTGCCTCAAATATCACTCTGCAGTCAGAAGACTCTCTGCTCAGTTGATGGCAAGTCTGATTCTGTTCCTGACAGAAGAGCACAGACTAAATCTATTTACCTCATCTTGTGGGGAAAAAGAAAAAGAAAAAAATAAGAAAAAAATCAACTTACACTTATGATTAGTGTATGAAATGTGTAATTACTGCCTATGACTACATGAGTTAGAGAAACTTCAAGAGATAAGGAAGAACTGATTGTTTATGAATGGGTTTGTTGATGCTGGCAAACATCTAGAGAGCATTACAAAATGAATAATCTCATTTAAGTTTCTTTTAAAAAAAAATATTTAGTTTATTTTAATAAGAAAGACTAGATACAGATGGAAAGATACTGAGAGAGAAAAAGAGACCAGAACACTACTCAGTTCTGGCTTATGGTAGGGCCAGGGACTGAACCTGGAACCTCAGAGCCTCAGGCTTGAAAGGCTTTTGCATAACCATTATGCTATCTCCCCAGCCCCTCATTTAATTTTCTTAACACTGTGACATAGATGTACTCTCTTCAGTTTAAAAAAAGAAGGAGGAGGAGGAGAAGGAGGAGGAAGAGAAGGAGAAGGAGGAGGAGAAAGAAGGAGAAGGAGAAGAGGACAATCTAGCTTGTTAAGGGTGGACCTCAACTGGGGTCATTAATCCCCTTGATACTGTCTTTCCACTGAAAGCATTCGGCAAAATCTGTGGATATGTCTGTCACAACTGGGAAGCTCTTGGTAGGTACATAGAGGACTAATGCTTGGAAACCTCAACATGTGCAGGCCAGTCCCTACAACAATTAATTACTCAACCCTAGATAGCCATATTGCCCAGTGTGGGAAAACTTGCATGGAAATAATGTTATGATGTGATGGAAATGGGGTTAGAATCCTGGTTATTTGACCACCAAATGTTTGCTCATTATAATATACCTCAGTCTTTCCTTGCATCAGATTCTATTAGGATAGGAAAAATTTTTTTAAGAAAGTAGATTTTTTTTCTTTTTTAATCATATCCTACACTATCCAGAGCAGGTCAGTCTCAACTCTATATGTTCTGATAGAAGAATGGCTGGCATGCTGACTTTTCATGGAACGAAAGAGCATCAATTGCATAATGTGATGGCATAGATTCCAGGAGCGGGATTGGTGCTAATTTGCTCTATTGTAATATGATGAGTCAAGAGGGGACACTTGTAAAACTGGAGTATAGCTGTGTGGGGTGGCACAAGGAGTTGGTGATAAGAAAGGATTAAATGGGGCAGAAAAAGTAGGGATTTTTCTAGAGCAGAAGATGGTACTTGATAGGTAGATTTATAAGTATGGAATAACATTTGCCTGTGAAAAAATTCATTCCAATTCCCCACCACTAACATGCTGGTAAAATTTACATTGCTCATTGATGGTTTCAGAGTGAGGTGTATAAGTGTGGCCCATAAATATATAAGGAGTCTCTTTTTCCTCTTTCTCTGCCTTTATCTCCCACTTCCCTCTCAATTTTTCTTTGTCTCTATCCTAAATAAATAAAGACCTTTTTTTTTTGTCTCCAGGGTTATTTCTGGGGCTTGGTGCCTGCGCTATGAATCCACTGCTTCTGGAGGCCAATTTTTTCCTTTTATTGTCCTTGTTGTTTATCATTGTTGTTGTTATTATTGTTTTTGTCATTGTTGTTGGGTAGGACAGAGAGAAATGGAGAGAGGAAGGGGGAGAGAAAGATAGACACCTGCAGACTTGCTTCACCACTTGTGAAGCAACACCCCCACACACACACAGGTGGGCATCCAAGGGCTTGAACCGGGATCCCTATGATGGTCCTTGTGCTTTGCTCCATGTGCACTTAACCTGCTGCACTACCACGAGGCCCCCAAAGAACATATTTTTTAAAAAGAAGTTGGCAAAAAAGACTGGATATCCTTCGTATTTTTTATAGCAGATGTGACCTTTAAAACTTGATTTTCTCATTGGGAATAGACATCGTCGTATCAGTAAGTAGGGATTAGTACTACATTCTACAGATGTGTGGTAAATGAGATAATGACTTTGTCAACTGTAAAATAATTTGTAAAGTGTTTGATTATCACTTGTGTGAGTGTTGATACGTCTAAAACTTCTTTCTCTAGCACAGACAGACCTCAATATCCCCAATCAGCCTTTCTAATGCTGGAAATGTATGAATTGGAATTTTCTGTGAAACATGAAGAGCCTATGGATGTAAAAGGGGAGAGAGTGTGGAATCTGTGGTTACCGCCTCTGTCTGGTGTTGGGTTCAGGATTGCTATGGCTGACATTGTCTACAGCGGCATAATGAGTTGGATGTGAGCAAGGAGGACAGGCTGGAACCACCAGTACTTCTTTTTCTGCTTCTTATTTGCGTTCAGTCAGAAGCACCCTTGAAGAGTAATGGCTGCTACTTCACTCTCACTCTGATGGCCAATTTCATATATCAGCTTGACATATAGGATGGTAAAGGATGCCCAGGTAGCTGCTAACACACAGTGTCTGGGTGTGCCTGTGAAGGTGTTTCTGGAGAAGATTCGTGTTTGGGTAGGTCGAATGACTAAAGGTCTCCATTGTGGCAGGGCATCATCCAATTCGTTGGAGGTCTGAACAGAACAAATGTGGAGGAAGGGTGATTTTTTTTTTTAATTGAATTGGCACCTTCATTTCTCTTATCCTCAGATGCTGGCCTTTCTGATTCTTGAGGATTTCTATCTCAACTGAGACCTAACCCATTTTCTTCCAAATTCTTAGACTTTTTATATATTTTTTAAATTCTTTTTAAAAAAAAATGTGTATTTATAAAATGGAAATATTGACAAGACTATAGGATAAGAGGGGTGCATTTCCACACAGTGCCCACACCCAGAGCTTCATAGCCAATTCCCTCCCTTGATAGTTTTCCTATTCTTTATCCGTCTGGGAGCATGGACCCAGGATCATTATGGGGTGCAGAAGGTAGAAGGTCTGCTGAGCTGAACATGGCCATTGGCAGGTCGATCCATACTCTCAGCCTGTCTTTCTCTTTCCCTAGTGGGGTGGGGCTCTGGGGAGGTGGGACTGTAAGACACATAGTAGGTCATCATATTTGGGAGATACTTTCCTCCCTGATCCAGCTTTCTAGTCCTTTTTCCAACTGGGACACTACATCCCCAGACAATAACTTGGGTCCACCTGAATATTAGATGTCAGGCAAAGGCAAAAACTAGTAAAGTCATGGGCCCTTTGGAACATACCTAAAATAGACCTATCAGCTTTTCCCAAAGTGGAGACCCCAA
This sequence comes from Erinaceus europaeus, assembly GCF_950295315.1. Classification (NCBI taxonomy): domain Eukaryota; kingdom Metazoa; phylum Chordata; class Mammalia; order Eulipotyphla; family Erinaceidae; genus Erinaceus; species Erinaceus europaeus. The sequence goes on along the minus strand of NC_080175.1, from coordinate 83,448,604 downwards.
ATCTTCATCTGCAATACCCTTTTTTAAAAAGTTAATTTAATTTTTTATTTATAAAAAAGGAAACATTGACTAAACCGTAGGATAGGAGGGGTACAACTTCACACAATTCCCACCATCAGAACTCTGTATCCCTTTTCCTCCCCTGATAGCTTTCCTATTCTTTAACCCTCTGGGAGTATGGACCCAAAGTCATTGTGGGATGCAGATGGTGTAAGGTCTGGCTTCTGTAATTGCTTCCTTGCTGAACATGGGTGTTGACAGGTCGATCCATACTCCCAGCCTGTCTCTCTCTTTCCCTAGTGGGGAAGGGCTCTGGAGAAGCAAAGCTCCAGGACACATTGGTGGGGTTGTCTGTCCAAGGAAGTCTGGTTGGCATCATGCTAGCATCTGGAACCTGTTGGTTGACAAAAGAGTTAACATACAAAGCCAAACAAATTGTTGACCAATCTTGGACCTAAAGGCTGGAATAGTGCAGATGAAGAGTTGGGGGGGGGGCTCCATTTTGTAGACAGCTAGTAGGTATATTTTAGTTATAGTCCAAAGGGCCTGTGGATATACTAGTGTTTTTTTTTTTTCTTTTGCCTGAGCCTGAAATCTGATATGCAAGGGGATCCTAATTATTATCTCAGAAGAGGATGCCATGACTGGCAGAAGGACCAGAAAGCTGGATCAAGGAAGAGAGTAGCTCCCTAATATGGGAAGGGGTATAAATATTGTTGACTGTAAACCCCATCTATTTGATGTGATCTGGGGCCTATAGGAGCCTATGTGACCTCTGCATCCCTCTAGATCTGAGCTCACATTCTGTGGTCATAAGTAGGAACATTCCAAGCTGCCCCAATATCAGGACCTATTTTTCTCAGGTGTAGCATAGAGTATATTGTCCATACTCCCTTTGGAGGATGGAACATTCACTACCATTGTTGATCCAAGTTGAGGGCAAGGTCCTATGGGGGCCCACGGAGGGGTCTATTGTGTTGTTCCTGGTAGGAATGACTGATAACAATGGAGAGAGGGATTTATTTGAGGTCTAGGCCCATCATGTCTGTTTGGGAATCTCAGGACTCCCCGACTAGGGCCTCAGCTGATGGAATGGCCTGACAGTGACTAAAGAGTCCTTGTTAAAGTATGCCAGTCTCTTGCCCTTATTCAGCTTTTGCAGTCCTTGCTTTGATGTGGTTAGCTTTGGAGTGAGTGAGAGAACTGTAATAGGAAGTAGGTGAGGAGGGTATCTAAGTCTAAGTAGACACTATTTCATCATGAACTTGATACTGACTCACTACGGATTATTGTTTTATTTTTGCTTTCAGGTATATATTTTGCCTTAATTTTTTGAAAATTATTTTTTCTATTTTATTTATTTTCCCTTTTGCTGCCCTTGTTGTTTTTCATTGTTGTTGTAGTTATTATTGTTGTTGTTACTGATGTTGTTGTTGTTGGATAGGACAGAGAGAAATGGAGAGAGGAGGGTAAGACGGGGTGGGGGGGGAGAAAGACACCTGCTATCTGCTTCACCACTTGTGAAACAACTCCTCTGCAGGTGGAGAGCCAGGGGTTTGAACCTGGATCCTTACTCTGGTCTTGTACTTGGTGCCAAGTGCGCTTAACCAGCTGTGCTACTGCCTGAGTCCAACATGTGAACATATGCTCTATTACAGGACCTGGTCTATATCTGTATGATATGACTTGAGAGAAGCATGCAGGAAAGTGAGCCCTACCTCAGAGTTTCCAGAACTGGGGGAAATATAGGCACTAAAGAGGAAGTGGGAGGATCCTGCTGTCTTAGGGTTTAAGAAGCTAATAGCTAGTTATTACTATAATCACATTATTTGGCAATTAGGTTAACTTTGAAAAATCCCTTTATTAGGATTTGCTGTAACATACACAACATCACCATAATTTGTGTCCTTTGACATTATTTGCATATAGCTGTGCCACCAGTTGCTTCTGTTCTCCTGGATTAACATATCAAAGACTCAGCCTATGTATTAAAAAGACACAGTCTGTGATTTAATATGTTTGAGACATTCAATCAATTTTTCCCCTCTCATATTAATTAAATAGTGATTTATATGACTACATATTGATATGAGTGTACACAAACACCATTCCCACCAGAATGTGGTTGTTTTGGTAATTCTAGGTGTTTTCTGGTTCCAGATAAATGATTGTAGTTTTTGTTTTATTCTCTTAAAGAAGCTTGGTGAAACTTGGATGGGTATTGCATTAAATTTGTATATGGCTCTAGGGAGAATATTCATTTTGATGATATTTATTCTTCCAATCCATGAGCATGGGATGTCTTCCCATTTCCTGGTGTCATTTCCTATGTCCCTGAATAGTGACTCATAGTTTTCAATATACAAGTCTTTTACTTCTTTGGTCAACTTTATTCCTAGGCATTTTATTGATTTTGCTGCAACAGTGAATGGGAGTGATTTCTGGATGTCTTCTTCTTCAGATTTAGTGTTTGCTTAAAGAAATGCCACTGATTTTTGTACATTGATTTTGTAGCCTGACACCTTGCTATATTGCCTAATAACTTCCAGTAGTTTTCGGCTGGATTCTTTAGGTTTTTCTATCTATACTGTCATATCATTTGTAGATAGTGAGAGCTTGACTTCTTCCCTTCCAATCTGTATTCCTTTGATTTCTTTCTTTTGCCTGATTGCTATGGCAAGAACTTCCAATACTATGTTGAAAAGTAATGGTGATAGTGGACAATCTTGTCTAGTCCCCGATCTGAGGGGGGATGCTTTCATCTTCTGTCCATTGAGTATGATGTTGGCTGTAGGTTTGTTATAAATGGATTCCACTATCTTGAGGAATTTCCCATCTATTCCCATTTTTTAGAGTTTTGAGCATGAATGGGTGTTGGATTTTTTTCAAAGGCTTTCTCTTTATCTATTGAGATACTCATATGGTTTTTGGCCAGGATCTTGTTTAATATTTTGGCATCTATGTTCATCATATTGTTCTGTAGTTTTTCCTTTATTGGTGTGTCCCTATCTGTTTTTGGTATCAGTGTGATGTTGGCTTCATAGAAGGTGGAAGGGAATGTTCCTGTTTCTTCGATCCTGTGGAAGAGCTTTAGAAGTATAGGTATTAGCTGTTTCCTGAAGGTTTTTTAGAATTTGTTTGTGAAGCCATCTGGTCCAGGACTTTTGTTGTTGGGAAGATTCTTAATAACTGTTTTAATTTCTTTGTCTGTGATTGGTGCATTTATGTTTTGTAGTTCTTCTTGGTTCAGTTTTGGAAAGGAATATGTTTCTAGGAATTCTTCCATTTCTTCCAGTTTTTTCGAGGTGTCTCTCTCCTTCTCCGGCAGGGTGTCCTCCAGGGGAAAGGCAACGGGCTGGTTCTTTCTCGCTCACGACAGGGGTGACATGAAGTAAAAGACACCAGGGGACTCTTAGCGTGAATCTAGAATCTGAGTCCTAAGAGTCCCAGAATCCTAGAGTCCCTTTATTAGCAAAGTGGACATGAGTTAAATAGAAAAGCAATGGAGGTAATTATTGTTGCAATATGACAGAAATTACAGGTTTCTTAACAGTCAGCATGTCCCTAAGGTAGGGGGTTGGTATGACAGGAATTGATGAGATACAAGACAGTTATTTTCCATAACACAAGCAACTTAATTATCCAAAGGTATTTGAGAGAAGCATAGGGGTTAAACCCGTAGGGTGAGACAGAGAGAAGATGAATATCAAAAGGCCATAGAGTTTGGAATTTCTCTTGTCTGGGCTCTGAGGTGTGTGATGAAGTGTGTGATAAGGTGTGTTCTTCTGTGATCAGAAGGTGACTTTGAATAAGTGAAACTGCAGCCATGTGGCCTGCAGTTAATGGAGGGAAGTACTGGGGTATCTGTGGGCCTGAGAGTCAAGAAGGAAAGAACCAAGTCTGAGTTTCCCCCCTTATGCTCACCTCGGTTGAGAGAGACTTACCAAGAGGTTATCTTCTCAGACCTCCATCCAAAGATGGGGGTGGTTCTCCCTAAGCTCTATCAGGCTCACACATGTTCCCAACACAGTTTTCCACATAACAATTAACCCCCCACCAGGTCTTCCTCTGCCATCATGTTCCTGGACCTGACCCCTCCCCCCAACTCCAGTGTCTTCCTTTGCTGCAATACACCAAATTCCAGTCCAAGTTATGCTTAGTGTTTTCCTTTCTGATCTTGTTTTTCAGCTTCTCCCTGAGAGTGAGATCACCCCATATTCATCCCTTTGTTTCTGACTTATCTCACTTAACATGATATCTTCAAGCTACGTTCAAGGTAGGATATCACCCCCATTTTTCAATGAGGTTGTCTTTTTATTGGTGAGTATGTTGAATTCATTGTGTATTTTGATTCTCTGTTCTTTGTCTAATATGTGACACAAAGATTTCTCCCACTCCATGGGGGCTGGGAGGGGGGGGTTCTCTTTGTTATGATGATGATTCCTGTTGCTCTACAGAAGCTTTTCAGTTTGAAGTAGTCCCACTGGTCTTTTTTTTTTTTTTTTTTGCTTTTCTTTCCTTGCCATTGGATTTCAATTGGTGAAGATGTATGTTTTTCTCTAAGTATCTGATAGTTTCTAGTCTAGCTTTTAAATCTTTGATCCACTTGGAGTTAACTCTTCTATCATAGAATTTGATGTTCCAGTTTTATTCTCCCACATATTTCAACTCAATTTTCCCAATTCCATTTGTTCAATATAGCCTTTCCATTTTCCATTTCATGATTTAGGCACCTTTGTAAAAAGGTTGACCATAGGTGTGGGAGCTGATTTCTGGGCTCTAGATTCTGTTTCATATATATATATATGTCTATTTTGGTTCCAGTACCAAATTGTTTTGATTATAGTGGTTCTGTAGTATGTTTTGACATCAGGAATGATAATGCGCCCATTCTTGCTTTGTTCCCTCAGATTGCTGGGTATTTTCCATCTCCAGATAAAATTTTGTATCTTTTGTTCTATTCTGTTGAAGAAATTTGGTGGGGCCCTGATAGAGATTACATCAAATATATACAAGGCTCTGGGAAAAATAATTATATTGATGAAGCATCTCCAAAGTATGGGATTCCATTTCATTTAATCTTAGTTCTAAATCACTAACAATAGACAAAAAGCAGGTGCCTGTTTGAATAGAATGTTTGTGTGTCTCACCTACTTCAATCCTAATCCTCAGTTTGATGGTGCTAGGAGGTGATGCCTTTGGGAGATGAATAAATCATAAAGATGAAGACCTGAATGAAATTATTATCCTTAAAAGGAAACCCGAGAGGGCCTGTTCTTTCTTTCTGTCTTATGAAGACATTATGAAAATACAGGCGTCTCTGAGGCAGGAGATGGTTTTAATAAGCTACTGAGCTGAAATCTAGCCTTCGGAACTGAGAAAGAAATGCTTCTTGAGGGGAGTCGGGCTGTAGCGCAGCGGGTTAAGCGCAGGTGGCGCAAAGCACAAGGACCAGCACAAGGATCCCGGTTCGAACCCCGGCTCCCCACCTGCAGGGGAGTCGCTTCACAGGCGGTGAAGCAGGTCTGCAGGTGTCTATCTTTCTCTCCTCCTCTCTGTCTTCCCCTCCTCTCTCCATTTCTCTCTGTCCTATCCAACAACGACAACAACAATAATAACTACAACAATAAAACAACAAGGACAACAAAAGGGAATAAATAAATAAAATAAATATTAAAAAAAAAAAAGAAATGCTTCTTGAGCCATTCATCTTATGTTAGTTTTGTTACAGCAGCCCAAACCATCAGACAGTGCCCAGTAAATTTTGGTTGAAAGGATACAAAAACACCAAAGAAAGAATTAAATGAAAAACATGGGTAATTTATCTAAATTCTTAAATTTAAGACCTTTGGAAATTGTCTTAAGTTTGTAAATGCACAGAAAGTACATCTTTATATGTAGAAAGCACAATAGATTACTTCTTAATAGCTTGAGGGAATTCCATCAGAATTCAGATATTTCTACTTTACACAAAGATCAATGGTCAGGTCAGTGGAATTTAACATTATTGAGGATTTTCTCTGGGCCATGCACTGAGCTGGATTTGGAGATATTTGAAAGCATAAAGTGTTTTCTCAAGTTAGAGTTGTTCTTGCTTTGAGAAATCAAAAGTGGTTGCTATTGGTATAAATTTTTGCCAGGTAAAATTTCTTGTTAGGTATAATTTATCACCAATATCTCATCTGAAGTGTTTGTCAGTATAATTTTGATCCTTTAACATCACTTTTTGGGATTCTTAGTTTAAAAAACTTGGGACCTGTGGTGACAGGTGCAAAAGACTGTTTTTTTTTTTTTTTTGCATAACTAGTATGCTACTACCGTACCTTTATTTTTGACCTTCTGTTTTCTTAATTTCCAGAGGCTATATGCTATATTACAGTGCCATTATTCTGAAAGCTAACTAGTGCATTATTGTGTTTTAAAGACTTCTCAGCTTTAATTTCTTTTTTTTTAGAACTTTTTTTTAATATTTATTTTATTTATTTATTCCCTTTTGTTGCCCTTGTTGTTTTATTGTTGTAGTTATTATTGTTGTTGTCGTTGTTGCGTAGGACAGAGAGAAATGGGGAGAGGAGGGAAGACAGAGAGGAGGAGAGAAAGATAGACACCTGCAGACCTGCTTCACCGCCTGTGAAGCGACTCCCCTGCAGGTGGGGAGCCGGGGTTCGAACTGGGATCCTTATGCCGGTCCTTGTGCTTTGCGCCACCTGCGCTTAACCCGCTGCGCTACAGCCCGACTCCCAGCTTTAATTTCTGATAAATACACCCATATAAGTAAAATCTCATTGGAGTCTTCAATAAATATTTGAGTATGTGAAGTGACCCTGAAATGAAAAATATTGAGAACTATTAATTTTAGATAGCTGTTACTACAACTGCTTAAAATAGTTCACAAAATAAGGTTGCTTGTAAGCTTTTGTTTTCATTTCTGTTGGTTTTTTTTTCTTTTCTTCTTTTCTTAAGAACTCTTAGATTTGGGCCCCATAGGAACTGGAAGGGAAAATCTTGTTAGAGTATTTTATACCATTCAAAGACTTTTAGATCTAAAATCAAACAAGAGGAAATGGAAAATTTGGTGGCAGAACTAGTCTTTCTCACCATTAACTGTTTGCACCTTTAATCAGCTGTGAAATAGGATGAAGGGCTAGCTTAATAGGCAATAGATATTTATGCCCACCTTACAGGAAGGTAGCAGGAATCCCAGTCCTCCAACCAATCAAGGGTAGAATAATTCTTCTACTTCTAATTGAGAGTTGTGTAAATCTGACACAGTTATGAAGGGCCCATTGGTTGGGTTGCAAAAGCTCTGGAAAAAACAGTGTTGGCCAGGAAATTTGTTTGAACTCAGCCCAGTATTACCGTGCCGCTGCTGGATGTGTATGACTCATCGAACTTTCTCTCTGCAGTCCAGAAAATTATCAACTTATTTGGATTGTGCTCCCATTCCTGCTCACAATTAGAACATAAGATAGTGAATGATTATTTTACGTATGTACACATGACATCTTTATTTAGAAATAATTCCAAATTGATTTTGTGTGTATGTGAATTATAGAGATAATTAATATAATCAACATACATTTTGTTGTTGCTGTTGTTGTTATATCTAGCACTTTGCCACTCTAGGTTGGCTTCTTCAGATAGAAGGATAGAGAGAGAGAGAGACAAAGATGTCTCCCCCAGGGCGATAATACTTTCATGTGATATACTATGGGCAGCAGGCTGGGTAATATGCATGACAAAACAGACTCTCTTCCTGGTGAGTTATCTTGCCAGCCCCTAGCCTAAATTAAATATATATATGAGTGAGAGCTCTACATGGATAGAGAGGCAAATGATAGGGGAAAAAGTTGGGGTCGGGGGGAGCCGGGGTGGGGAGAGAGAGAGAGAGGAGAGCAAAGAGCAGTGCTTATCTCTGGTTTATGGTGGTGCTGAGGACTGAATTTAGGACCTCAGCACCCTCAAGCATGAAAGTCTCTGCATAACCATTATGCTATCTTCCCAGTCCCTTAACTTAAAAAAAAATGTATTAGTGATTTAAAACTTATTTTTTTAAAGGATAAATTAGATTATAAGTCTAATTTCCTTGGGAATAGCAGAAACACTTTGTTGAAAATATAATGACATCACTTTCCAAAGCAGCTCCTGCACAGTAAAGATATTGTAATTGTTCACTAGGTAATGCCCGCCTTCAAAAAGTGGCCTCCTTATCTGCCTGGAACATACCAGAGCACTCCTCAGCTTTGGCTTTTAGTGGTTCCTGGGATTGCACCTGGGACCTCCAAACTTCAGATATGAAAGTCTGTTGCATAAACTGATTTGCTATCTCTGCTACTCTATTTTTTAAAAATACTTTAACATCTAAGAAATGAAGCTGTCAGGTTCAAGTGGTGGCACACCTAGTTTGTTGCACACATTATAGTGTGTAACAACCCAGGCTCGATCGAGTCTCTAGTCCCCACCTGCAGGGAGGTGGGAAGCTTGACATGTAATGAACCAGTGTTGTAAGTGTCTCTCTCCCTTTCTGTCTTCCCCTTCCTTCTCAGTTTCTCTCTATCTCCATCCAAAAAATAAAGAAGAAATGAAATTGTCAGATTTCCTCAAGCATGTCTAGAGCATTTTATTTAAATGCACATATGCAAAATACTAGTAAGTAGATTTTTTTAACATCTTACAGGGGACATGGTAAAGGCCTTATAGCACAGTCATAGAAGTATTGGCAGAAATCTTCTCATGATAGGTATTTACAAAACATGTATAACCCCAACTTTGGTTCTTTTTCACTATCATGCTTTTAACTAATGGAACGTTATAAAATAAATGTAAGCAGATAAAATTAAGTATAGCTTAATTTTCAAACTTAACACATACACTCTTTACTCAATAAGGAAAAAGAAGATAATACAGAGTCACATTGCTACAGGATTACTATTTGCTTGTAGTTACTAAAGTGGAAATGTGATATAAAATAGGAAACCAGACTTCCCTGGATAGACAACCCCACCAATGTGCCTCGGAGCTTCGCTTCCCCAGAGCCCTTCCCCAGTAGGGAAAGAGAGAGATAGGCTGGGAGTATGGATCTACTTGTCAACGCCCATATTCAGTGGGGAAACAATTACAGAAGCCAGACCTTCCACCTTCTGCATCCCACAATGACCTTGGATCCATACTCCCAGAGGGTTAAAGAATAGGAAAGCTATCAGGGGAGGAAAAGGGATACAGAGTTCTGGTGGTGGGAATTGTGTGAAGTTGTACCCCTCCTATCCTATGGTTTAGTCAATGTTTCCTTTTTATAAATAAAAAATTAAAAAATGTATGAAACAATGCCTTTCTCCCTTCTTTCTTTCTTTCCTTCCTTCCTTCCTTCCTTCCTTCCTTTCTCTCTCTCTCTCTCTCTCTCTCTCTTTCTTTCTTTCTTTCTTTCTTTCTTTCTTTCTTTCTTTCTTTCTTTCTTTCTATCAGAGCAATACTCAGCTCTGGCACATGATATTGCCAGCAGTTAGACCCAGCACCTTTTGAATGCAAGTCCTGTTCTCAACCACTGTTTTATCTCCCTAACCCTTTAGTTTTCCTTTTGTTTTTGACATTTTAAATTCAAGGATATGGGAGTTGGGTGGTAGCACAGTGGGTTAAGCACAGGCGGCGCAAAGTGCAAGAATCTCCGTTCAAGCCCCTGTCTCCCCACTGGCAGGGGCTAGTGGCTTCAAAAGAGGTGAAGCAGGTCTGCAGATGTCTGTCTTTCTCTTCCCCTCTCTGTCTTCCCCTCCTCCCTCCATTTCTCTCTGTCCTATGCAACAACAACAACAATTATAACAAAGACAACAAAAGGAAATAAATATTAAAATAATAATTTTAAAATAAATAAATAAATAAATAAATTCAAGGATTAAGGTAAGCCTATCTTGAAGTCTTTGACACATTATTGGCATCAGTTTTTGTTAAAGTGACTTTCCGCTCTGTTTCATTGCTTTCCTTTTCCTCTTTGATACTTGCTCTGGGACTATGTGAAAGCTTGGTAGAGCTTAGCTAAGGGAGCTCTCCCATCCTTGGATGGAGGTCTGGAAAGACACCCCATTTCTTAGCCTCTCTCCTTATAGAGATGAGCCAAGAGGGAAAAGTCTCCCAGACTCAGTTTCTCCTTGTTAGTCTCTCAAGCTCACAGAAGCCTACAAGCCTCTCACACTTAGTTTCCCCTGCTAGCAGCAGGCCAAATGGCCGCCTGCTTTAGGGTTCACTCAAAGTTCACACATCCACTATAACTTCACCTTTTGATCATAAAGGAGAACACACTCTATCATACACCCCGGCAGTGAAACCCCAAATTCTATTTCCTTGTGCTCTTTGATATCTGTGATTCACATCAAGCTTTGTTTTTCTTCTTCTCTACCTCACCTTACTGGTTTAACCTCTATGCTTCTCTCAAATACCTTTAGATAATTAACTTGCCTGCATCATCGAGACTAATTGTCTTGACCTTTATGTATCGCATCAATTCTTGTCATATCAGCCCCCTACCATAGGGGCAAGCTGACCTTTAAGAAACCTGTAATTTCTGACATATGTGAAAAATGTTCTTTGTTTAATTCTCTATAAAAACATGTACTCTTCTCTCAATAAATGAATTTCTGTACCAGAATATTCCCTGATGCCTCTTTTCTGAGTAGTGTGGTCACTAGAACCGGCGAGGTAGGGTCGGAGGCTTACCCCCTGGTTGGAGCCACTTCACGTGAGTGCCAGCACTCTCTTACTGCCTCTTCCATAGTTGTTTGCTATAACAGCTTTGAACATAAACTTTTACAGGTCCTTATTTTATAGATAGTGTTTTTTAAAATATTTATTTATTCTCTTTTGTTGCCCTTGTTGTTTTATTGTTGTAGTTATTATTATTGTTGATATTGACATTATTGGATAGGACAGAGAGAAATGGAGAGAGGAGGAGAAGACAGAGAGGGGGAGAGAAAGATAGACACCTGCAGACCTGATTTACCACCTGTTAAGCAACTTCCCTGCAGATGGGGAGCTGGGGGCTAGAACCAAGACCTTTATGCCAATCCTTGCACTTCACGGAAGGGAAGGCAGAAGTATAGGAAAAATGGGCAAATATATAAAAATATAGATAGTTATAAAAAATAATAGTCAATCCATACTTGTGACCTTGAGAGAACTACTGCAGTTTCCAATGGAGGGAATAGCACACAGTACTCTGGTGGTAGGAACAGTGAGGAATCATACCTCTGTTGTCTCATAATTTTGTAAATTAATCTTAAATCATTAGTTGACTTTTTTTGTGTGTCCAAGGTTATGGCTGGAGCTTTGTGCTTGTACTACAAATCCACTGTTCCTAGAGGTAATTTTTTCCCTTTCTTTCTTTATTTCTTTTTTTGTTATTGTTTAGGACAGAGAGAAATTGAGAGAGAGGAGAGGAGGGGGATTGAGAGGGGAAAGAGAAAGAGAGACACCCACAGACCTGCTTCACCATTTGTGAAGGGGGCCCCCTGCAGGTGGGGATCTGGAGACTTGAACTGAAATCCTTGTGTAGGTCCTTGTGCTTCATATTATGTACACTTAACCCAGTGAGCCACTGCCTGACCCTTAAAGTTTAATTTGATCATATTGTTTTAGTGCCCATTTCATATCTTATTCCTTTTATTCAATATTGTCTTAAGAAAGCTATACATGTTTCAATAAAATGTGTTTATTGCTTCTAACCATTTCAAAGTATTCCATAGAATACATTGACCTTTATGATATATATATATATATATATATATATATATATATATCCTTATATATATATATATATGATATATATATATATATATATATATATATATATATATATATATATATATTCCTTCATGATGCATACCAAAACTCATGCCCTATTGATTAATTTTTTGGTCCTTTAGTTCAAAAGACCATTTATTACAGAGGCAGGGATTTTGTCTGTTTTAGTTTTTGTTATAGCCCAAGCAGTCAGAAGAGAGCCAGGCACATAGTTAGGTCCATAGATTTTTTTTTTAATGGAGTGAATCCTTCGTCTTTTATATGACAATTTAAAAGAAAAATTGGTAATATGTGTGTGCTTAACTGGGAGTGCCAATGCCCAGCTCCTAAAAGAAAAATAAGAAGTTTTTATTCTGTGAAGACTGGATGGAAGGAATGTGAGTGACAGAAAGAAGGAAGAGACCATGAAATAAAAAGTAAGCACAGTGTTCACAACAAATAGATCTTTTGATGCTTTCAAGCATTACAATAATTAAAATACTAAGAAGGCTAGATTTGCAAAGTATTATCAATTGAACTATTCTCAGGGTCTTTGCTTGCTACTGTGGGAAAAAGTATGGATTTATACAGTGGGGAACCTGACTCAATTTGTGGTTAGAAGCTAATCAGTGCAGCAAAGTACTCAACAAGGCTGAATGTAATCTTCACTTCTCTCACTAAACTGTAATTTATTAAAAATAAATTCAAGATCCATATTGCTAAGTATCACCCACCAGTGCAGGGTTAATTATATAAACTTCAAAACATGCTAGCAATCTTCACAGATAAATTAGTGGTTGGCACAAAATCTAATGGTAGAAAAAATATGCTCACAAGCTGACAGCTTTTGGTAGTCAGGAGTACATGGAAAATGTAGTTTAAACATCCATTTTCACGTTTAAACACTAATTGGTTAGTAGTTTTATCGCAGACATTGATATTGTTGACCTCATTAACTTCACTGTATCTTGACACGTTAAAAATGCAGAGGAAAATCAAGTGCATAAAATAGAAACCTGACTTTGAGAATACTCTGTTGTTTTGAAAGCCCAATTAGGAACAAAATGTCAGTTTTGTAGTGTGAGCTTTTTAGGAAATAGTTTTACAGCAATCTGACATTTACTTACAAGTAGAAATAATGTAGTATTTGACAGAAGTTTTTCCATTTGATTCTTTTGAAAATATTATTAGATGTTCTCTTCCTTGCTTATTCCCCATTTTAAATAATTAGTTTAATTTATCTTTTTAGATTTATAGTGCTTTTTTTATTAGTGATTTAATAATGATTGACAAGATTGTGGGATAAGAGGGGTGCAATTCCATACAATTCCCACCAGAGTTCCTTATCCCATCCCCTTCTCCCTATTCTTGATCCTTCTGGGAGTATAGACAAAAGATCTTTATGGGATGCAGAAGGTGGAAGGTCTGCTTTCTGTAATTGCTTCTCTACTGGACATGGGCATTGACAGGTCAATCTATATCCCTAGCCTGTTCCTATGTTTCCCTAGTGGGTGGGACTCTGGGGAGGTGAGGATCCATGACTCATTGGTGAGGTTTGTCTGCCCAAGGAAGTCAGGTTGGCGTTATGGTAGCATTTGCAACTCGGTGGCTGAAAAACATTAAGATGTAAAGCAGAACAAATTGTTTAATAATCAGGAGCCTAAATGTGGGACTATGTGAAAGTTTGGTAGAGCTTAGGGAAGCTTTCCCATCCTTGGATGGAGGTCTGGAAAGACACCCCTTTTGTTAGCCTCTCTCCATAGAGATGAGCCAAGAGGGAAAGGTCTTGCAGACTCAGCTCCCCCTTGTTAGACTCTCAAGCCTCACAGAAATCTCACAGTTTCTCCCTGCTAGCAGCAGGCCACATGGCTGCCTGCTTTAAGGTTCATTTACTCAAAGTTCACCTCACCTTCTGATCACAAAGGAGAACACACCTTATCACACACTCCTAACAGTGTTCCTTGATGTCCTTAATTTACATCAAGCCTTGTTTATCTTCTATCTATCTCATCTGACTGGTTTAACCCCTGTGCTCTCAAATGCCTTTAGATAATTAACCTGCTTGCATCATGGAGAATAATTGTCTTGACCTTTATATATTGCATCAATTCTTGTCATACCAGCCCCCTACCATAGGGGCAAGCTGACCTTTAAGAAATCTGTAATTTATGACGTATTTGAAAAGTGTTCTTTGTTTAACTTTCTATATATGTCCAAGCCCATCCCTGAATAAATGGAGTGTTCATACCAGAATTCTCCCCAAGCCTCTTTCTTTATCACACAGTCTCTTGAGCTGGTGATAGGGCCTTGGTAAGCTTACCTTCTGGCTGGAGCCACTCGGTCTGAGCCCCAGCACCTAAAGGCAAGAAAGAGTATAGCAGATGAGATTTGGGGGTCTTCATGTTGGAAGAAACTAGGCAGTCTACTTTAGGGATACTCCAGGGGAGGGGGGATATGACTTTACTGATTTTTGCATGAGCCTGACAGCTAACATGCAGGTAATCTAAAAATATTATCTGGAAAGATGGTGTGAGAATTAGGAACAGGAATAGAAAGTTTAGTCAGGACAAAGAGTAGCTCCCAAATATGGGAAAAGTATATAAATGCCATTAACTTGTGAACCCCACTGATTTGACCTAGGGCCCATGCTTATTCATATTTAGCACAGAAGCTTATGAAACCTCTGCTTCCCTGTCGGTCTGAACTTGCATTCCATGGTCATAACTAGGATCCTTCTAAGCTGCACTAATTTCAGAACCCATCTTCCTTGAGTGGCAGAGTATGTTGACCCAGCCTCCCTTTGGAGATTGGGGAAGTTTCTACCATTGTTTGTTCTACATTAAGGGCAAGGTCCTGCATAGGCCTACAAGAGGTTTTATGATGTTGTTCCTGATGGAGATGATCAGTGATGGTGTAGAGAGGGATCTGTTAGAGGTCTAGGCCCATCCTATGGGAACCAACTTAAAATAAATAAATAAGCAAATACTTTTGGCTAGACTTGAAGGAACTGGTAGAAATGTATGCAAAGTTGTTATTGTTCTGACAATGTGAGTATATATGTGTGTGACTATTGTGATAAGTTTTGTTTAAAAGTTTGATGATAGGGGATGGGTGGTATGGTGTAGCTGTTTGAATGCATATATCACAATGCACAGGACCTAGGTTCAAGCCCCCGAGTCCATACCTATAGGGGGAGAAGCTTCATCAGTGGTAAAGCAATGCTACAGGGGTCTCTCTCCTCTGCCTTCCACTTACCTCTTGATTTCTCTGTCTCTACCGAAAATAAAATAAATAAAAATAAATTGAACATAAGAAAACTTTGATGATACTTTATTTCTTCCTTCTATCCCTTTTTTCTGAGCTAAGACCACCTTTTAAAACCTGTTCTAGAGGTCAGTCTAGCAAAGTGGAAGGCCTCTCTGTCTCCCCCCTAATGATTTACTAAGAACGAAAAACTGACTTGGAAGACTCAGGGGAGTGTAAATGAGGTTTATTGTTTACTGTCTAGAGGCAGCCTCCAGTAACTGATCCATTTGGGAAGGATAAGGAGGACATATGTAAAGACAGACTAACAGAGGCATTGTATATAAAGACAAAACATGGGAATGAGGTCCCACAGCCTGACTCTGGAACCCAAAAGCAAAAGAACAAAAACCAAAAGTCCTTCCACTTAACTCATAAATATAGCAGCCCTGATGGTTAGCAAGACGCTGTTAATCACCTGTGAGGTCATGTGGAGGAAGTCATCCATACAAAGACCTCATCTTACAAAGACCACTCTGGGGCCAGGCGGTGGTGTACATGATTAATTGCATGCTTTACAACATATAGGGACCCAGGTTCAAGTCCTTGGTCCCCACCTGCAGGGAAAAAGCTTCACAACTGGTGAAGCACAGTTGCAGGTGTCTCTCTGTCTTCCCCTACTCTTTCAATTCTCTGTCTCTATCCAATAATAAATAAAATAAAATAATAATAAATAAAGAAAAAATACTTTATATTTTAAAAAATTGTTTAATATATTTTTAAAGATTTATTTTTGTTTACTTTTCTTTTTCACAAAATAGGGAGATGGAAAGATATTCAGAACTTTACTCTGTCATATTTGGTGCTGGGAACTGAACTCAGAACTTCATATTTTCAAGTCCAGGATTCTACCCACTGTGTATCTTTCTGGAATTCAGTGGCAACCGAACAAAAAAAAAAGAGAGCAACCATTTCTAATTGTATAGTCAGTGGTGGTGCTCAACTTCGCTAACATTTTGTGGGACAGGGAGATACATAGTGGTTATGCAACCGACTTTCAATCCTGAGATTCCAAGGTCCCAGGCTCAAACCCAAGCATCACTATAAGACAGAGCTGAGCTGTGCTCTGATAAAAAACAAATAAATAGGGGCTGGGTGGTGGTGCACCTGGTTGGGCACACATGTTACAGTGTGCAAGGACTTGGGTTCAAGCCTTAGGTTCCTACCTGCAGGGGGAAATCTTTGCAAGTGGTGAAGCAGGGCTGCAAGTGTCTCTTTTTCTCTCTCCCTCTCTATCACCCCCTCTCTCTTGACTTATGGCTGTTTCTATCCAATAAATAAATAGAGATAATAAAAATTAAAAAACATACAAGAGACTTTCATGCCTGAGGCATCAAAGTTCCTAGGTTCAGTCTTTGGCACCACCATAAACCAGACCTAAGTGCTCTGATGACAAACAAACAAACAAACTAATAAACACACAAAAACAAAGAGACTTTCATGTCTGAGGTGCCAAAGATCCCAGGTTCAAGACTCAGAAGCACCATAATCCACAGTAGAGCAAACAATAATCACTATTTATATTTTCTATGGACCTTCAGGGAAGAGTGAATCATATTCTTTGAGTCAAGAGTTGCTATTGGAAAGTGGAATGTTTTTGTCAGGCTGTAGTTCTAGGAGTTAGCAGCTGTCTAGACTGCAGTAATACGCTTCATGGACCTCCTTGTCCCCCACTCTCTAGGTTCACTGCAAATCTCCTATTAGCCATTCCCTTCTCCAATCATACTGTTCACACTCCCTCTAACTTACTAAGGCTTGTTTGTACTTAAAAGTCTTGTAAAGTTGATCTTTATTACGTAACGGGTATTAGTTCTTAATCTGATAATTTATAGAAGATTTATTACATATAAATATTCTTCTTTCAGGGGATAGCATAATGGTTTTGCAAAGAGATTCTTTTTTTTTTTTTTTTGCCTCCAGGGTTATTGTTGGAGCTTGATGCCTGCACTATGAATCCACTGCTCCTGGAGGCCATCTTTCCCATTTTGTTGCCCTTGTTTCTGTTGTTATTGTTGCCACTGCTGTTGTTGTTTTTGGACAGGATAGAGAAAAATCGAAATGGAGAGAGGAGGCGAAGACAGAGAGGGGGAGAGAAAGACACCTGCAGACCTGCTTCACCACTTGTGAAGCAACCCCCCCCCCCCACTGCAGGTGGGGAGCCGGGGGCTCTAACAGGATCCTTGAGCCAGTCCTTGCACTTCGCACCATGTGCCCTTAACTAGCTGTGCTACAGCCCAACACCCTGAAAAGAGATTCTTATGCCTGAGGCTTCAAAGTCCCAGGTTTAGTCCCTGACACCATCATAAGCCAGAGCTGAGCAGTGTTCTGGTAAAAAAGAAAAAAGAGAAAACCTAAATGTTGCTCCTTAAGGAAATGTTTTTACCCCAAACTTTCATTTTTCATCACAAATGTGGAGATGATCATATTAAATTTAAGACCCATTTCAGAACAGATATTCAACTATCAAGGAACTGAAGACTACTTTACTGGAAAGGGTTGTGATTCAGCTCATCTAAGCTTCTGATAGAGGTCTTCAAGTATATTCTAAGACTCAGAATTTTTGAACTTTTTTAAAGAAGAATTTGAATGTTGTATAATCTGGGGATTTTCAAAAAATGATGAAAAAAGTAGAAACAAGTTCTATTTTCAAATATATTCCTACCAGACAGTGAAAGCAGAACTGCCTTGGCAATGAATGCTGCCCATAATTTTCTCCTTTGTTCTTCTCTGTGAAACCACAGGGCTTCATAAAACATCATTTTTAAACCAGAGAGCACAGCCAGGTCCATTTCTACTTTGACTCTTACATAAACACTTCCTTTTGTCTAATATCCCATTGCCACAGTATGGAGTCTCTATGCAAAGGAAGTATGATCTAGTCTCTCCAGGAGAGACTAAGCCAGTTTTTCTAAGCTTCTACCAAAGCCATTTTCATTCAGCCTTCTTTGTTTCCTGTTTCTGCAATTTTTTTCCCCCTTAAGGCAACCAAGATATTCAGAGACAGCTTTCAAATATACCGTTTTTTTTTTCTTCTTCCATTTCTTCAACTACTGTTAGTGTATTAACAGGCCCCCTTATGTTTATTTTATTTTAGTTTGTTTTGTTTAATTTAACTTGATTTTTTTTTTAGAGAGAGTGAAAGAGATCACAGCACTAGAAGCTTCCTTCTATATTGGGGGGGGAGGGGCACAGTTGTCTAGCCTCAAACCTGGATCATGAATGTGGAAAAACAACATGCTATGTAAATGACATATTTCTCTAGCCTGTGTTTATTTTTTGAATTTTTTAAATTTAGTTTATTTATTTGATAGAGACAGAGAGAAATTGAGAAGGTGGGGGGAGAGGAAGAGAGAGAGTGGGAGCTAGAGAAATACCTGTATCACTGTCACCTCTGAGGAAGCTTTCCCCCAGTAAGTGGGGACTTTGTTTACTTTTAGTTAATGCTTTTTTTATCAGACAAAGTTTATCACAAGTAAATAAGAAATTAAAAATTATCAGCTATCTTAACAGCAAATAAAACTGTTGTACATTACAAATAATATACTATTCATTTACTTTAGAGAGGGCCCAAGAGACATTGAGACAGAGGAGGAAGCGAGATTTGCAGCACTACTTTACTACTAAGGGAAGCTTCCTCCTTGCAGCTTCAGGTCCAGGGGCTTGAACTCTGGTCTTTGCGCATGTGAGCTCTGCTCTGCTGGGTATGCCAACGCCTGGCTTCTGTTGTACCTTGCCAGTAGATAAAGGAGTATTGAGTGGATGCATACTGGTACTGCACATTACTGGTACTAAATCTTCTGGTAAGATTTTTGATCCTTCGGCAAATTCCAGTGAATTTGATTTTCTGAACATTTTTTAGGAGAACATCGACAAAGTGAGAAAATTGGTGAAGGTAAAAGCATAGCCTCTGTTATGAACTGAGGTATGTTCATTTATTTGAATATAAACATAGATATTGAAGCCTTAATCCACAGTATTCCTCAAACTGTGACTGTTTTGTGACACAGTCTTTAAAATGGAAAAGTGAGTTATTTTATTATCTTTTTATTTTTCCTCAGTTCTTCTTAGGTGTGAACTTAATGGATTTATGACAATGTCCTACCACTGAAGGGAAGAAGGGGAGAATCTTCTCAAAGTTAATAACACAGAGCATTTTAGGAATATATGAATACACTTCAAGTACAATTGTTTACTTGTCATACCATTATTAGTACTACCACAAAATGAAACTGCTTATAAAGACAATCTGCCTGTTTTAGAAAACTTAAAGAAATTATTACAGTGTCACAAAGTTAATGGTTTCACATTAATAGTTTTGATACATGGCAACTATTTCAGTAGTACTACAAAGATACACACACACACACACACACACACACACAATTATTTTTGTTTCTGTTCCTCCTGAAGCTCTAATTGATAGAATATTCTTACATTACACAATCATTTGTTATGCCTTAACACATATTATTAGAAAGAAAAAGCAATAAAAAAACTCCTTTCATGAAGTCCCAAGAGATGCTATGAGACATTTTTTTTATATTTTATTTTATATTTTATTTCATATTTTATTTAGCCTATTCTTTAACAAAGCCCAGAATACATCTCCCTCATTAGATACTGAGAAATGCATAGCACTGAGTGGAATACTAGCAGGCTCTTTCAAAAGGTAACTCTGTGGTTGTTCTCTTTAGCGGGCCATGTAGAATACATCATCAACGTCGGGACCTTACTGACTCCCAGTGGGAAGAATGGGATCTCAAAATTGCAGAGGTAGTGGTAATACTTAATCATCAAAAACCAAGCTGATGCATCTTTTGCAGAGTAAAGTCAAATGAAAACAAACCCTTATCTTTTTTTGGTTTATCTCACTTAACATGATTCCTGCAAGTTCTATTCAAGATGTGACAAAGGAGAGGGCATCATCTTTTTTGACATCTGAATAGTAGCCCGTTGTGTTAATATATCACAGCTCTCTTAGCCACTCATTTGTCTTTGGACATCTAGTTTGCCCCCAAGTTAGTGTTACTGCAGATTGTGCTACTATGAATGTAGGTATATTTAGATCTCTTTGGATATGTGCTTTTGCTTGCTTTGGACAAATCTCCAAGGGTGAAATTGCTGGGTCATAGTGTAGGTACATTTCTAGCGTTTTGAGCAATCTCTAGGCTATTTTTTCACAGAAATTGGGGGCCATGTATCAACATCTGTGCTGTAAATCTTTAACCCCCCTCTCAATAAAACTATTTAAAGAAGAAAAAATAACCTTAGACTTGGACTGCAGAACTGAGGTTACCCAATGGAGAAAGAAGAGTGTGATTGCAGGAGGGTAAGACTTGGGTGGAAACATAAAGCTGTGTTGGTGTGTTGTAAAGAGGAGTGGGATTATACTGCTAAAATATAGGAAGTCTTGATAATAAATGAATAGCTACATGGACAAATAAATGAAGCTACTATAAATATCTGTTTACAGGTTTTTGTACTAATATGCTTTTGATTCATTTGGATAAACATCCAGGGCTATTGCTAAGAGTGTATAGTGAGACTATACTTGACCTTGTAAGCTATCTTCCAAAGTGACTATACCATTTTGTATTCCCAACAGCAAAGAATGAGGATTTCTGTTGTCAGTGGTTTTAATTTCACCTATTCTAGTAAATGTGCAGTGGTAAAAAGAAAAAAAAAAGAAAAAGAAATATTCTATCATTTTTCAGTTGTCTAGTACCTCTTTTTACACCCCAGTGAAATCTAGGATACATTTCTGTTTCAAAATAGTTTCTTAAGATTACTTCCCTGATATTTGCTTACATATGAAGTTGCTCTATTGTCTAACTAACTGATGAATTGTGAGTAAATGTACCAGCAAAATTAATTTTCTCTTTTATTTAGTTAGGTGTTTTAAAGATTCCAATGTGTAAACCTCTGCTAGTGAGTATTCTACATACTAGTTTTTCATTAAATCATTATTTCAAATCTAATTGCAATTTGGAAAGTCATATAATTTCTCTTTCTTAGGGAAAACCATACAGGTAAAATATTTGAGAAAGCTATATGAGATTTCCTAGTTAGAAATATAGGTTCTAGGAGCAGACCTCAAGAGAAAAATAAAATACAGTCATTAAACTGTAAGAATCACAAATCTTTTACTGTTGTTGTAGTTATTATTGTTGTTGTCGATGTCGTCGTTGTTGGCTATGACAGAGAGAAATGGAGAGAGATGGGGAAGACAGAGAGGGGGAGAGAAAGGTAGACACCTGCAGACCTACTTCGCCGCCTGTGAAGCGAGTCCCCTGTAGGTGGGGAGCTGGCGGCTCCAACCAGTATCCTTGCGTAGGCCCTTGTGCTTCGCCCCAGGTGCACTAAACTCGCTGCACTACTGCCCAGCCCCCAGAATTATAAATCGTTAAAGAACTAAGTGTCACTTATTCCAGTTATTTTATTTGACAGAACACTTGTTGTAAGTAGTACCAACACTAGGTGCTACTGTGATTTTTTTTTTGCATAATTATACTGTACCTCTTAAGCTCTATGGCATCTTTATGGTAAGATACTTGGTGAAATAATAACTATTTTATCCTGTTAGTATTTGCATGTAATGCAAACATTGCAGAACTTTCAGTCTTAACTTTTAGCATATCACTCAGTAAGACTGAGCTATGAAAAGTAGCTCATGTAATCATGACCTGAGAAGTTTAACCCTCTCTGAGTAAATTTGGATTCTTGGTAAAGGCTAGGGAAAATATGATGTGAAAATCTGTCCAATTTCTAACTAGTACTATTTCAATTTAAAAAGGAAAGGTCTCCAGACATGTTGGGCTGAAGTTTTTGTGAGTTGGGAAATTATTGTAATTTTTTTTTTTTACAGGATAAAATGTGCCAGTGTGGTTAGGATATGAAGAGACTTGAAAACCATATGGATGAAACCCAGATTATTTTAATTTCCTCTTGTGTGGGGATTTTAGGGAAAAGACTAAACAGGTAGATGGATGTCAATTTCAGGGGGGACTGTGTTAGCTACTATGTAGCTGCCCACCTCATTTGTATCTCTGATGTTATATCACTACAGATTAGGGATACTAGTAACATCTTACCTTTAAGGCATGTGTATTATGCAGTAGATATTATTGTGAACTACTTCACTTATATTAACTAATTTAATCTTCACAGTAACATAGGGTCATTATTGCTATGAGTCTTCTCTTGCCTTTTAAATAAGGAAAATTAGGTAATATAGAAGTTGGATCAGTTGTTGAAGGTGCTACATTAAGCCACAGAAAACCCAATACTGTGAATCCAAAAATCCTAGCTAAAGCTGGTTCTTTAATGGGGTGGCCCTGTATAGATAGAATTCATGTAAGTTAACCTTAGAACAGAAGGTGCTTAGTTGACCACAACTCCAGATTTAGTTTGGATCTAAAAACCTGGCCTTTGAATTCTTGTTTTGTCCTAGTGTGTGTTTATGTCCTGAACAGTCAAATGTAATCAAGTGCCTATCTTTCATTTTCAGACAGAACTGTGTAATTGTTGAGTACACCTTTTGAAGTTTGAACCCTTAGGAGCCTTTTAAGCATTTATTTTTTTATTTAATTTTTTTCACATGTTTCAGATGAGGAATATTGCCTGTATTAAAATCATCCTCTAAAAATAAGAGTTCTTGGGGGCTGGGTGGTGGCACACCTGGTTGAGCACACACATTACTGTGTGCAAGAACTTGGGTTCAAGCCCCTGGTCCCCACCTGCATGAGGAAAGCTTCACAAGTGGTGAAGAAGGGCTGCAGGTGTCTCTATATCTCTCCATTCCCTCTCAATTTCTGGCTGTCTCTATCCAATAAATAAAGATAATAATAAAAAAATTAAAAAAATAAAAATAACAGCTTTTTTCCCCCCTCAGGTTTATAAAGATCTATTTGTTAATAGCAGTTGGTAGTTATGATACCTTTGAGGATAGCAAAAGTGGCACATTTTCAACTTTTGCAAAAATATCATTTTTCTAATTTCCCAAATGCTTTTCAGCTTGCAGGTATGTAGGCCCAGGTTTATGGGGCTTTCTGCCTCCGAGCCACAGGGCACAAATTTTATGTGTATTGCTCATGATAAATTTAGCAGATAATTGTGTAAATGTCATACTGCATGTGAAGTGACAAGATTTTCACTATGATTTGGCACAAACTGAAGCATTAATTAAGGGAGATACATACAAATGAGCTGAAGGAAAACATTTGCTGTCAGGGAGTTTGGAGAGTGACCATAATGGACATTGCTGGCATTTTTGTGACCTACAAATGCTATATAAAGCTTTTCCAAAAAACCTACCGAGGTCAGCAGCAGTAAAGCATTAACTAATGGGTACTTAAACTACTGGCAAAATGAATCCATATTAAAGCCTCAGAAGAATAAATTGCTATTTACTGATGCAGAAGAGATGACATGATTATTTCAAGCTGCAACATATGAAAAAGAAATATCATTCATAAAACAGAATAAAATAGGCCTATTTATTGCAAGTTATTATTTTTGATGCACATTCTTTTTTAATTAGCAGACAAATGTTAATGGCAAAGAACCTGGAGAGAAAAGTATGCATTTTGCAGAGATCTGAACTGGGAATTCAAAGCATTAAAAATGATTTTATATTTAGCACAGCCCTTCTCCAAATAAAAGCTGTGTCCTTTAAAATGTGACACTATCTAGTGCTCTGTGACTGTTCTTGTCAGAACTTTAGAGACTCCATTTGAATGAATATTTTTAGGAGGGAAACAATGGGGAAATAACATAGGCTGACTCCATGGGGATGAATAATGCCTCCTCACTTAGTCCCCACTGTACAGTTGAGTATATACACTGTCCTCTGAGGACAGCACTATGTTTCTTAGTTACCTCTGGGTCTTCAGCACCAGTAGATATTAAAAATAGCAACTAGAGAAATTTCAGGACCAGTTCCAACTTCCAGTTTCCCTCTAAAATTGCCTCTGGCATAATTTATGTCTGCTTGTTTTTGGCTTACTAGTGCAGTGCTTTGATTCTGTGTCTGCATCTACGCAAATTTTGCCAGTTAATCCCACTGTAAAAGTTCGGCTATACTTCATACTGTAGAGACAACCTTGATATCAGCTCTAAGAACTGAAGGGAAAAGGAAAAAATACATAAACCTACATTAAATTTATGTATCTCAGACTGAAGAAACATTGTCATGCCATTCTTTGGTAATCCAGTCTTCTGGAACATGAGTCTCTTTTTTCAAGTGTCCATTCTTTTTTGAGGAAAATTTTGTTTTGTGTTACTATTGCTTGACGCCAGTTGTATCAAGTTTACAGATCATAGTCTCAAATATCTATTCCATAAATATTTACAGCTAGAAATAATTTCCACTCAGTTTTGAGTACAGTAGTTCTATTACTTTATTTTAGCTTTCCAGTGTAGACTATAAATTCTTTTTTTTTTTTTTTTTTTTTGCCTCAAAGGTTATTGTTGGGGCTCGTTGCCAGCACCATGAATCCACGGCTCCTGGAGGCTACCTTTCTCATTTTGTTGCCATTGTTGTGATTGTTAGTGTTATTGTTGTTATAGCTGTTGTTGTTGTTGAATAGGGCAGAGAGAAATTGAGAGAGGCGAGGAAGACAGAGTGGGCGAGAGAAAGATCGACACCTGAGGACCTGCTTCACCAATTGTGAAGCAACCTCCTGTAGGTGGGGATCTGGGGTTTCGAATTGGGATCCTTACACTGGTCCTTGGGCTTTGAGCCATGTGTGCTTAACCCACTTCGCTACCGCCTGCCCCCCAACTATAAGTTCTTTAAAAGCAATGCATGTATATATTTTATCCAACTGTAAAACGGTAACTGGAAACTTAAATCCCTTTTCTCTGCTAGAGTTCACAACTAAGCCTAGATTCTTTCATTTAAGTGGTACAGAGAAACAAGACCCAGTTAATTAAAAAAAATTTTCTTTACTTTTGAGAGGAGAGAGAGGCAGCTAGAGAGGAGAGACATTGCCAAACCTTTAACAGAATCTCCCACACTCCTGCCCCATGCTGTCCATGGTGCTGAAGGTCAAGAAAAGCCTTCTATAAAATAAGTTGTTTGACTTAGTGAGTTACTGCTCAGCTCATGCAGCTGATAGAATTTGAGAAAATTGTTATGCCTTATTCAGTTTGATATAATTAAGAGTGTCAGGCATTAAGCCAGCTCCCCCTGCTCCACCCTGCATTGCTGATACTGTGGCCTATTTACATAATCATTGTTTTGCCTGAAAGAGCTCCACCCATTCCATTCCTTTGATCTATCTTCTTCCAGACCTGCACTGCCTGCAGGGTAACATTAATTCCACCAGTTAAAACTCTTGCAACAGTTGCTAGGGAGGTTCTACCTTTCCAGCCCCTCCCATTATTCTCCACCCCTCTCCTAAATACATATGGGATTTCTGTCTTCTCTCTTCTGTGTCCCAACCGGGAGAGAGGGGGCGTGCAGGGGGAGGCAGATGCAGGCCATTGCGGTTGGCACCACCCAGGTGTGCTGACACTGGGCTCTGGGGCGTCAGCATGAATAAAGATTTGTATTGCTACCACCACGAGCTTGGTTCCTGGGTCATCTCTCTCTCTCCCGTGATGCTAGCCTGACATAAGAGTTGACGTATGTTCTCCCAAGCATACATTTTCTCTCTATCTCTTTCTTTTAAAGGTTCTATGTTGATAATAGGGAAAAAAACAATATGGTGAAGCAAGTGGAAATAAAGCAAAAAGATTGCCTCAGTGTCTCAATAATTGTAACAGAAACCCTGTTGTCAGTCTGCACTGGAGTAAGATATGATTCACTACTGAAAAACATTTTTTTTCTTAAGTAGCTATAGTGCTTTAATTCTTTCAAAAAATCTTTTTAAACTTTATTTATTCATTCATTTATTGGATAGAGACAGAGAGAACCTGAGATGAAAGCAGTAGACAGAGAGGGGGAGAAAAAGAGAGACACCTAGGGACTGGGTAAAGCAGTGAAGCAGGTCTGCAGGTGTCAATCTTTCTCTCCTCTCTGTCTTCCTCTCCTCTCTCAATTTCTCTCTGTCCTATCCAACAACAACAACAGCTATAACAACAATAACACTAACAATCACAACAATGGCAACAAAATGGGAAAAATAGCCTCCAGGAGCAGTGGATTTGTACTTCTGGCACTGAGCCCCAGTGATAACCCTGGAGGCAATAAATAAATAAATAAATAAATAAATAAATAAATAGAAAGAGAGACACAGAGAGAGAGAGATGTATAGCACTACTTCACTGTTCATGAACTTTCCCTCAGCAGGAAGGATCTGAGGCTTGAACCCAGGTCCTTGTGCGTGGTAACATGTGTGTTCAAATGGATGTACCACTGGCGCCTGCTATAACTTACTCTTAAAGTGGACTGTGGCTATCATAAAAGTCTAAAATACATTAAAAAACTTTAAAGACTGCATTTTGGTGACAGTTTATTTAAAGAAACAGATATCTAATATTAAAAATGTGGTAATTTCTAATACTTTGAAAGGATGTGTTATAAAACTATAGCCTTTCATAGTAGGAGACAGAACATATGCTTGATTAGCTGCTCTGTACTAGGAGAAATGAATTGATACAGTCAAATTGCTGCTATATGTTGACTAATATCAATTTGGGATGCTATAGATAGAAGTGGCCTCAGGAAAGAATTGATCAACTTGCAAGAATAAATGAATGTAAATAGATAAAATAAAATAAAATAAAATAAAAAACCAAAGCTTGTCCCTAAAGAGTTAGAAAATTTGAACTACCCCTAGCTCTGAAATCCTCAGAGATACAGCCCAGGAGGTAGTATAGTGGCTGCAGTGTGGAATTTGTGTACAGGACATGATGTCCCATGTTCAACTCTGACATTGCATATGCTACAGTGATGCTCTGATTCTCTCCTTTCTCTATCACTATTAAATAAATATTTTTTTAAAAATGAGGGAGCCAGGCGGTAGCACAGTGGGTTAAGCAGACGTGGCGCAAAGTGCAAGAACCGGCATAAGGATCCCGGCTTGAGCCCCCGGGTCCCCACCTGCAGGGAAGTCACCTCACAGGTGGTGAAGCAGGTCTGCAGGTGTCTATCTTTCTCTCCCCCTCTCTGTCTTCCCCTCCTCTCTCCATTTTTCTCTGTCCTATCCAACAATGATGACATCAATACCAACAATGATGACATCAATAACAATAATAATAACTACAACAATAAAACAATAAGGGCATCAAAAGGAAATAAATAAATATTAAAAAAATAAAAAATAAAAATGAAATGAAATTGTTGAGATGAGATTTAATGACAAACCAGGAAGAGAAAGCCTAGAAGTGAAAAGAGTCTATTATAAATACTCTTACTTATCAAGACTTTAGAAATTACCATTTTGGTTGGAGTGACATGTTGGCATAAAAAGCAAATAAATACTTAGATTTAGGAACTTTGCCTATGCAATGACTTTGAGTATGCATGCTGTACTAAATTATAGTAACTGAACATAATTTAGAAGCCTAAAAAAAGCAAGACTACATTTAATACTCCCATATTAAAATTTTGATTGACATTTGGAGTTGAAGACTTCAATGAAAAAAAGTGTATTTAAATTTTTTTTTTTTAATTTATAAAAGGAAATGTTGATAAAACCATAGGATAAGAGGAGCACAACTTCACACAATTCCCACCACCAGAACTCTGTATCCTCTCCCCTCCCCTGATCGCTTTCCTATTCTTTAACCCTCTGGGAGTATGGACCCAAGGTCATTGTGGGATGCAGAAGGTGGAAGGTCTGGCTTCTGTAATTGCTTCCCTGCTGAACATGGGCGTTGACTGGTGGATCCATACTCTCAGCCTGTCTGTTTCTTTCCCTAGTGGGGAAGGGCTCTGGGGAAGTGAAGCTCCAGAACACATTGGTGGGGATTTTGTACAGGGAAATCTGGTTGGTATCATGCTAGCATCTGGAACCTGGTGGCTGACAAGAGACTTAACATACAAAGCCAAAGACATTGTTGACCAATCATGGACCTAAAGGCTGGAATAGTACAGATGAAGAGTTGGGGGGGGGGGTGTCTCCATTTTGTAGATAGCTAGTGGGCATATTTTAGTTATATTCCAAAGGGCCTGTGGATATACTAGTGTTTTTTTTTTTTTTTCTTTTGACTGAGTCTGAAATCTGATATGCTGGGGGATCAAAGTTATTGTCTGGGGAGATGATGTCATGGCTGGGAAAAGGACCAGAAAGCTGGATCAGGGAAGAGAGTAGTTCTCTGATATGAAAAAGAGGCATAAATATTGTTGACTGTGAACCTCATCGATTTGATGTGATCTGGGGCCCATAATTATCTTAGGAGCCTATGTGACCTCTGCATCCCTCTAGATCTGAGCTCACATTCTGTGGTCATGAGTAGGAATGTTTCAAGCTGCCCCAAATTTCAGGACCCATCTTCCTCAGTTGATACATAGAGTATGTTGTCCAGCCTCCCTTTGGAGGATGGAACATTATCTACCATTGTTGATCCAAGTTGAGGGCAAGGTCCTATGGGGGCCCACAAAGGGGTCTATTGTATTGTTCCTGGTAGGAATGACTGATAACCATGGAGAGTGGGATTTATTTGAGGTCTAGGCCCATCATGCCTGTTTGAGAATCTCAGGACTCCCATACTAGTGCCCCAGCTGATGGAATGGCCTGATAGTGACTAAAGAGTCCTTGTTAAAGTATGCCAGTCTCTTGCCCTTATTCAGCTTTTGCAGTCCTTGCTTTGATGTGGTTAGCTTTGGAGTGAGTGAGAGAACTGTAATAGGAAGTAGGTGAGGAGGGTATCTAAGTCTAAGTAGACACTATTTCATTATGAACTTGATACTGACTCACTACAGACTATTGTGTATTTTTGCTTTCACATATATATATATTTTGCCCTAATTTATGGATACATGTGAACATGTGCTCTCTCTTGCCGGACCTGGTCTATATCTAGGTTTTGGGACTTTGTTAGAAAGTGAACCTCCTGGAATGGAATTAGAGAATACCATGAAAGGAAAGGTCTCACCTGAGTAGTGAGGGTGAAGTGTTGGCATTCCATGCTTGATGTTTCTGGACAGAGTCTGAATTGAAGCATGCTGAGGTAGTACTTATTGCATTGATTAGGGTAGGATCGGCAGATGCAATATCATTTGGTATGACTTGAGAGAAGCATGCAGAGAAGTGAGCCCCACCCCAGAGGTTCCAGGACTAGGGGAAATATAGGCTGTGTAGAGGAAGCGGGAGGTTCCTGCTCTCTTAGGATTTAAGAAGCCAATAGCTAGTTATTACTCTAATCATATTGTTTGGCAATTGGGTTAACTTTGAAAAATCCCTTTGTTAGGACTTGTTGTATCATACAGACCATCACCATATTTTATGTCATTTGACATTATTTGTATATAACTATGTCACCGGTTGCTTCTGTTCTCCCTGGACTGAGCTTTTAAGAGAATCAACCTATCAAAGACTCAGCCTATGTATTAAAAAGACTCAGTCTGTGCTTTAAAAAAGTTTGAGACATTCAATCATTTTCCCCCTCTCATATTACTTAAATAGTGATTTATGTGACTATGAATTAATAGGAGTGTGCATAACACCTTTCTCACCACCGAAAGACGTGTCCTACCCCACCCCCCCTTACCTTCCCCCACCCCATGAAGTTGAACATCCACCCTCACCCTCAACCTAGGGTTTTTACTTTGGTGCCCTATTCCAAGAAATGTATTTTCAAAGTCTTCTACCTCTTTTTTAGGAAAAGTATCCAAATTTTATTTTTAACAAGACTGAAGAATTTTGACATGGAAGGAACTGTCTCTCTCATGTTTGAAGAGCTGGGGTCAAAAGAAAGGTGGATAGAGATCTTCTTTTCAAGGAAAAGAATCAGGTTTATAATGACTACCATAGGGTTTAAGAGATGTTGCATACCAATAATAGTTCTTGTGATTTCCCTTCTCTTTTCTGAATTAAAGTGATTATTACAGTTAGAAGGGTCCTGCTTTACTTACCATTATGTAGCGAGATTCAGAGGGATGTAGATAATTTCTCTTTCTTTGATTAATTAGCAAACAGAGCACAAGAAGCAAGTGAAGGAAGTGAAAAAGGATTTTCTTTCATCAGAAGTTGTTGAACTGACTGTAATGAATATGTAGTACTTTAAGTTTTTCTTAGGAGTTGATGGGTTAATGTGTTCTTTGTGTTGTACAAAAAACAAAATAGTCTTGTGACCACAGAAGAGGACAGGCGAAGACAGTGGTATATGTTCACTAAATCCACTTCTGTTTTCCTTTTGTTTATGTTGATGAATTAAGTTTCTTATATGACTTGCAATTGATAAAAATATAAGACTAGATTTGGTGACTGGAATGTGGACAGTATGTTGCATGTGATTTTTTTTTTTTGGTGAAGAACATAAAAATTACCCATGAATTTTCATTTTCTTATCTTCCATTTTCCGGCCATCGGTGGAGTTTATGTGTTTAAGATGGTGACACCTTAAAATGGAAGAAGCCAGATGTCTTAATCAAAGCCTTCCCAACTCCATTAAGCATTTCATTAGCTTATGGCAAAAATCAATCAATAAATCTTTATAAAATGAATAAAAAGTCAATGTTTCCTCCCCACCAGA
Source organism: Erinaceus europaeus (assembly GCF_950295315.1). Taxonomy (NCBI): domain Eukaryota; kingdom Metazoa; phylum Chordata; class Mammalia; order Eulipotyphla; family Erinaceidae; genus Erinaceus; species Erinaceus europaeus. Next base: position 83,417,893 of record NC_080175.1, on the reverse strand, counting down.
ACATAACTTACTCTGATTAGTACTACCAATATTTGTAGCTATTTTTTTTAATGAAGGGATGTCTCTTAAATTTATTTTGTACTTTTATGTATAAGCCCTTTAATTTTAATTTTTTTAATATTTATTTTATTTATTTATTCCCTTTTGTTGCCCTTGTTGTTTTTTTTTTGTTGTAGTTATTATTGTTGTTGTCATTGTTGCATAGGACAGAGAGAAATGGAGAGAGGAGGGGAAGACAGAGAGGAGGAGAGAAAGATAGACACTTGCAGACCTGCTTCACCGCCTGTGAAGCGACTCCCCTGCAGGTGGGGAGCCGGGTTCGAACCGGGATCCTTATGCCGGTCCTTGTGCTTTGCGCCACCTGCGCTTAACCCGCTGCGCTACAGCCCAACTCCCAAGCCCTTTCATTTTAACTTGTACTTTAGCGAGAATGATAATCCATTCTGGCTTCCTTAGATTGATTTAATAAATTACTGAATTAAATATATTTAGTTTAAATTTTTATTCATTTAAAGTGAATTAATTTATTTATATTAACATCACTTTGAGTACTAATTGTTCTAGTTCTGAGTTCAGTGTTGGCCTCATCCCATCCATTTTGATATATTATTTCATTTTATCATGTTATCCTTGTCATTTTTCAAAAGGATCCCAGTGAAGTTTTAATTCCCTCATTGATACAAGAGTGTAGGGGAATGCTTTAAATTTCCATAAGATTAAGCATACTGAGTTTAAATATTGTTCTGCTTACACCTAAGGAATTTGGCTATGTTTCTTAACTTTTACAGACTCTTACAAATTTCACGAGGTTTCCAAAAGCATTAAATACAAATTACGGGCAATATTATTGACACTATCTCTACTCAGTCTTGATCACTCAGGGCCTATTGGTGGATTTTATTGTTGATTTTGTTGAAGTATTCTGCTAAATTCTAAAGATGACAACTGAGCCTGTGTAGGGAAGGCAGTCTAGTTGAACTGGATTGAACAATGTTCTAGTTAAAGATTTATCTGAGCAATTGGGTAAACAATGAAAGAATAACACTGTATCTGTAATTCCAACAGGGACATGGAAAAATGTACCCATGCGTCAATAACTGCAATGTAAACCATTATCCCCCCCACCTGCCCATAAAATGATTTTGGGGCAGGAAAGAATATTAGTATCATGTTCCGGAAGTGGATAAAGCACTGGACTCTCAAGCATGAGGTCTTGAGTTCAATCCCCAACAGCACATGTACCAGAGAGATGTCTGATTCTTTCTCTCTCCGATCTTTCTTATCAATTAAGAAATAAAATCATTTTTAAAAAAAGAATACTACTATCCCTCTCTTTTAGGTAGTATATTCTGGGTATCTCTTATTGTATAACCACTCCAAAACTTAAGAAACTTAAAACAATAGTATTTATTTTGCATAAAAGTCTGAAATTTGAGCTAGGTAGGCCTACTAAGGTAGCTCATCTTGTTGTATATAGCTTCAGCTGGTGCATCTCAAAGGCTGAGGACTGGAATCAGATGACTTATCTACCTAGTGATAGATTCTGACTAGTGGTTTAGACTTTTGCTGATGCTATTAGCCAGAATATTAACTAATGACCTCTCTATGTGAACTGGGATTGCTTATAAGACAAGGCTGTTTTTTTTTTTTTACTTTATCTTTTAAAATTTATTTTGGATAAAGTTAAAGAAATCTAGAGAGAAGGGGAGATAGAGATGGGGGAAGAGATAGATAGAGATCTGCAACATTGCTTCACCATTTATGAAACTTTCCCCCTACTTGTGGGGACCAGAGGCTTGAACCCGTACCCTTGCACACTGTACTGTGTGTTCCCAACCAAGTGTGCCACTGCTTGCCCCCATAAAGGTGGAAAAACTCATGGGATGGAATATATTAATATGGCCATAGCTGGAACACACATGTGAGTTTCATTTATACATCCTACTCTAATGTAGAGTGAAAATTCTATTCACTGATTTAGTATTCTATTAAGTATTTATGTTTATTATTATATATTTTCTCTGCTATTTCAGTTTAATGAAACTTGGTATTATGTTCTTCATTAAAGATGACTTAAACCATATTGGAGCTACTTTTGAACCCTGTTCCTCATGCCAAAACAAAAATCTCACCAAGAAATATCACCAGATTTGGGCTGTCCTAAATTTGGTGAAATAATTAAAATATACTTCTTGGTGGACGATAATTTCTTGCTGTTTTAATGTTGCAGTGTATGACTACCTTGTTTATGGCTATAGTTCTTTAGTATGATAGAATCTTGGTCTTGGACTGCCAAATCTAAATCAACCTTTGAAATATTACTCAGGTTGGCAAGACATAGTCTGGACAAAGGACATTACAGCAAGCCAAAAACTTTTTGGAAAAGTAGATAAAGCTCTGACATTCATACCAGCTGTGACTTTGATAAAGTCACTCTTCCTGCCTTTCTGGATATCTGCTTTAACTTGCTGACCAGATCAGCTTATTCTCCTTTCAAATCAGGAGAGACAAGGTGATCTAAAAAGTCAACTATTATCTACTATGTTTATTAAAAACTAAGTAACATGATATAACACATTAATAGAGTCTGCAGCAGCTAAGGAGCCTGGATCATATTCACCTCAATAAGTAAAAGTCAGTAAAGAAAACTCTAGTAGAATGAGGTTAGAACTATATTTACTAGTAAGTTAGTATTTATTGATTACTTAATATAAATTGTGCCTTATGGTAATATTGTACATTTATACCATGTAAGTTTCTCAAAAAAGTGAGTATGAAAATACAGACTAATACATTAAGAATATTTAAAAACTTCTTTTGTTAGTGCTTTAATAATAGTTGTAAGGTTATAAAATTACAGAGGAATTATTCCCCGTTTCTACCACCTAAGTTGGGTGTCTCCTTCTTCTCCCCCACCCCAACCCGACCCCTAACAACCACCATTATATTTCTCACAGTGTCTTAGAGACAGCTGGGCTACTTTTTTCTCTCTCTCCAGAATTCATGTGTTTCAATTCTCCATAGTTTACATGTGAGTAAGAACATCTGGTAGTTGACCTTTTGACCTTGCTAAGAACAATTTCTGTATGTACTATCCAATTTTTCCTGAAAGACACAACATCATCCTTTACAATTGCAGAGTAGTGCTCCATTGAATATACTTACTATAACATCTTTAGTCCGTCATCTATCAATGGGCATTTAGGCTACTTCCATCCCTTGGCTATTGTGAATAATGCAGTTATCAACATTGGGAGTGCATGTATCTCTTCAAATTAGTGTTGTCATGTCCTGTGGATGTATGCTTAGGCATGCTATTGCAGGCTTATAAGATATTTCTATTTCTGTTTATTTAAGGATGTTCTGTACTGTTTTCCATAGGGCCTACACCAGCATGCAACCCTTCCAACACTGTAACTTTCTCTTCATATCCTTGTGAGCACTTGTCATCTTTTGGTTTGTTTATGGGAGCTATTCTCATAGAAAGAGGTGGTATCTCATTGTGGTTTTAATTTGCATTTCTCTAGTGGTAAGTGAAGTGGAGCACTTCATCATATGTCTATAGCCCATATGTACACATATTCAAGCTGTGAGTGATTTTGACTTCAAAATCTATCTTTGAAAACTTCAGCATACTGCAGATATGAACTAGATCATAGAGACCTAGTTTAATCCAACTGGTTTTTATGATGTTGTCACGTAGACTCAGAGGATATGTGACTTTCCCAAAGTCACAGAGTTAATTAATAATCTAGTCAGTACCTTTCTGTATTATGAGCTACTATGATTTTTTGATGTATCATGGCACCCAGTAGACTTTAAGCTCCATTTAGATGTTCTACATCCCTAATAATTACCAAGCTACAATCTACATAAGGAAATGTTAGAATATTTTTTTCTGAATTTGAGTTTTGCCAATACTTGAATTCTTAGAAAAAAAACTATTGTTTGGTTAATAGTTCTTTATGGTAGATTATGACAACTTCTCTACTAGTCTGTTTACAGAGATATTTTCAGAATCAATGAAATAGAGTCTGTAAAGTACAAAATGTGAAACATTAAACTTTCTTTAGATAAATTATAAGATGCCTCTGCTGGTGTTGCATTTGTGACTGAGATCATTTCTTGCTATCTACTGAACACAGTATAGAAACTCAACAACCACAAGACACTTCACTCCACCTATCCAAAGTGGTTCTTTCCTTCTCTGGTTAAGTAATTAGTAGTATGAAGTGTTGTGGTTGTTGAATTTTTACACTGTGGGTAGAAGAAAGTGAAGAAATGATCATAGTTACAAATATAACACTAGAGCAAGCTTTACTGGCATGTTTAATTGTTTCCTATAAGATACTATACCAAAGTGCTATCTTACATTCCTCCAAGGTCCAACCACAAGTACATTACTGCATAATGAAAATTACTGAACAGTACCCCATCTTGTGTGCTCCATGTAATAATGAAACATAAACAAATCCTTTGTGATCTTACTTTAACTTTTAGTTGACTATGGTGTGCTTGAAAAATTTTGTACGTGAGAGAGGACTGTAGGAAGTTGTTGGTTGTTTTGTAGTGAAGACATTTCCAAGGCTTTTTTTTTTTTTTTTTTTTCAGATTTGAAGAATCACATGCACTTAATCTGGAAAGCCCTTTTAGAGTAGGGATGGTTATCATGTGCATTAATGGTATTAGTGCATTAGTTTTCCCCAGGAGAACAATGTCCTGGAATTTCAAACTTGGCTTTTGCCATTTTCCTAATAGTCTTGCTAATTTCTTCAGTACAAGGTAACATATTGGTATTTTTCTGAGGAATGACATTAATGATTATTAGTGTGGGACAACTGATAATAGTAATTCACTGATTGCTATAGCTCTTTTCCCCAAGATACTAGACTCAGATTTTGAGAATGGCCAAAACACTGCCCAAAATGACTAATGACCATCATTCCAACATTCCTACATAAATTTCAGACATTTCACCCCCTAATTTTAGGAATGGAAGCCAAGTTGAATCATTGACTTTGTTCTCATTGTCTTGATAATTCTGAAATGTATACAGTGCTTGCCAAGTACCCATCTATTTCAAGCATGGGAGGGGGGAGCAGTCACCTTTTCTCTTTCTGTTAAACAATTATTTGCCTTGGTTCTTTTTCCACCCTTACTTTCTCTGTGCAGTTTTCTCTGTGTACTATTCTCCTGGGTTTTCCCCTCTCAACCTAAGGGTTACTTCTCGACTCCTTTAGCCATTTCTTTCCTGCTCCATTGACAAATTGCCTCTCATGCTTCAGTATGGTCAGTTTTGGGTTTACTTGGTTATAGTTTTCAGTAACATCTAATCTCCAATTTTCAACTTTAATTTCAACTCTGATTTATGTGACTCCATTGAATTTTTTTTTTAAATTTTTTATTTAAGAAAGGATTAGTGAACAAAAGCATAAGGTAGGAGGGGTACAACTCCACACAATTCCCAACACCCAATCCCCATAACCCACCCCCTCCCATGGTAGCTTTCCCATTCTCTATCCCTCTGGGAGCATGGACCCAGGGTCATTGAGGGTTGCAGAAGGTAGAAGGTCTGGCTTCTGTAATTGCTTCCCCGCTGAACATGGGCGTTGACTGGTCGGTCCATACCCCCAGTCTGCCTCTCTCTTTCCCTAGTAGGGTGTGACTCTGGGGAAGCTGAGCTCCAGGACACATTGGTGGGGTCTTCAATCCAGGGAAGCCTAGCCAGCATCCTGGTGGCATCTGGAACCTGGTGATTGAAAAGAGAGTTAACATATGAAGCCAAACAATTTGTTGAGCAATCATGGATCCCAAGCTTGGAATAGTGGAGAGGAAGTGTTAGGGAGGTACTCACTGCGAACTCTAGTGTACTTCTGCTTTCAGGTATATATTCTGCAGTAGTTTATGTATATGTGTGCACATAAGCTCTCTCTCACAGAAACTGGTGTATATCTAGGTTATGGGACTTTGTTAGAAAGTGAACTACCTGAGATGAAATTAGAGTGTACTATTAAAGGAAAGGTCTCACCCGAGTAATGAAGCTGAAGGGTTGTCATTCCACACGTGAAGTCTCTGGATACATTCTGAGGTGAAGCATGTTGAGGTAGCAATCGTTGCTTTGGTTAGGTTGTGATCGGCAGATGCAATGTTATTTGGTTTGGATTGGGAGATGCATACAGGAAAGTGGGCCCTATCCAAGGGTTCCAGGACTGGGGGAAGTAGGGGCTCTATAGTGAAGATGTGAGGTTCCTGCTGTCTTAGGGTTCAAAAAGACAATCAATATACACAATCCAAAACACCCAACCAAAAAGAGGTGTGTACTCCTATGTTCATAGCAGCACAATTCATAATAGCTAAAACCTGGAAGCATCCCAGGTGCCCAACACCAGATGAGTGGCTGAGAAAGCAGTGGTATATATACACAATGGAATACTATGCAGCTATCAAGAACAATGAACCCACCTTCTCTGACCCATCTTGGACAGAGCTAGAAGGAATTATGTTAAGTGAACTAAGTCAGAAAGATAAAGATGAGTATGGGATGATCCCACTCATCAACAGAAGCTGACTAAGAAGATCTGAAAGGGAAACTAAAAGCAGGACCTGATCAAATTGTAAGTAGGGCACCAAAGTAAAAACCCAGTGGTGAGGGGTAGGCATGTAGCTTCCTGGGCCAGTGGGGGGTGGGAGTGGGCGGGAGGGATGGGTCACAGTCCTTTGGTGGTGGGAATGGTGTTTATATACACTCCTAGCAAAATGTAGACATATAAATCAGTAGCTAATTAATATGAGAGGGGGAAATCAATTGTATGTCTCAAAGTTTCTCAAAAGACAAACTGAATCTTTTTAATATATAGGCTATGTATTTGGTATGCGGACTCTCTCAAAAGCCTAGACCAAGTAGATTAGAAGCTTCCAATAGCACAGCTATATACAAGATACTGGGTACTGTCCAGCAAACCATAACAAAGGGACTTTTCAAAGTTAACCCAATTAACAAATAATGTGATGATAATATTAACTATTGATTGTCTTTTTGAACTCCATTGAATTTTAACCATTTAAAATCCCCCAATCTGAATACATACTCTATGCTCTGAAATTTATACTGCTTCTTAGAAACTTGACAGCTTCGGAAGATATATTAACCATCCATCTACAAAGCCAGTAGAATGCTTCTTAGGCTGTATTATTATCTAAAACATTGTAAAACAGTGATACTTTAAAATCCATTGCATTTTTTTACATCAAAGTTTAGAAAAAGTTTTTAAAAAACTCAAAGGGGAAAACTTTTAATAGCCTCCCTCGACAGTGACCTAGATAGAATATAACCCTTTACATTTACTTCTCTAAATAATGTGATTATGTTGTGACAAATAAAAAGCATGGAAGATGAATTAGACATTAAATTACAAATGGTCAGGTAAAAAAAAGCACATTTCTCAAACCCAGTTTGAGAGCTCAGGACTTCGGAAGTAAAGGTGTAGAACAAGAGTGAAATTATACCCCTGTTATCTTATAACTTTATAAATTAATATTAAAATCACTAATAAAAATCAACCAACAAATATATATATATATTTATCTTTATTTATTTATTAGAAAGAGATAGCCAGAAATTGAGAGGGAAAGGGTTGATAGGAAGGGAGAAAGACAGAGAGACACCTGCAGCCCTGCTTCACCACTCGCAAAGCTTTCCCCTTGCAGGTGGGAACCGGGGGCTTGAACCTGGGTCCTTGAGCACTGTAACGTGTGCTCAACCAGGTACGCCACGACCCAGCCCCCAACAAATTTTTTTTAAAAGAAAAAAACGAGTGCTATTTCTTGCTCCTAGGATTACAGAGATTTTTGACCTTTAGATGTTCTATAATTACCATATTTTATCATGATTTCCCTTCCCCTTATGAAACTGAGGCCTGAGCCATGGTATTTGAAACAAAAGTGTTCCTACTTTGATGCAAAGGTGTCATTGTCATTCCAAGCTGAGATTATGAGTGTGTTGTGTTTTGTTTGTCTGTCTGTTTGTTTTCTCTAGGAATGTTGCTGCTTGACATTTCAGTTCCATAATATTCTCAGGGTAGAATGTGTTTTTCTCACAAGTTGCTTTAGCTCTTTGGCTGTCTTTAGGGAAAATGCTGAGACCAAAATAACTAGTGTGCTAAACTCTTTGAGCATAGTCCATGTGAAAGCTGAAGGGTGCCTTTCTACTTAGAAGTATCAAAGAAATCCTTACTGGCTTCTCTCCAAGCTCTCCTGAAAATTTTGAACATTTTGACCAACCCTAGCAGAAGTCAGCAGGATGCTGGAAGGCACACACTACTGAACTTTTGAACTCTGAAGTAGCATCTATTTTCTTAGCTCTGTTTGTTGACTCTTTTTTGATCTCATCTTATTAGAAAGATAATACCCTAAAATTTTAGCATATTTAAAATAAACTGCTTCTACTATCCTTCTGGGAGCTCAGCTTAACTTTAGCCTTTTCCCAATCTCTAAAGCTCTTTACTGCAGTGTGTACTCATCTTCATGGAAATTGTTAAGTAATTCTCCCTACCAGGGAGTTTACTTTTCTGAATATACTCTAGGCAGGCATATTTATATTTCAGTGAAAGTGAACATGTTTTAAATTTTGTGAATCTGTATGAGTGCTTCCTAATAAAATTAAAAGGGGCAATATATATATATAAAAATTTGTAATGGTAGGGGTGTTAAGGACAGCTTTTCATCATTGGGTTAGTGTCTCCCATTCAGAGAGGGTCTCATTGGATCGACCTTCTCGTGGTGCATCCCGTGAGTACCCATTCATTGGGGAAACTGATGATCCTTCCTAGCCGACTGAATCCACATGGATCCCAGTCACTTTCAAAGCCAGCAACAAGCAGCTCCTGACAGCTTTCAACCTGACCTGTTGACTGGCTATGGAAGAAGGGCAAACGCTAGAAGAAGAAGAAGAGGGTCTCAAATTTACAGCTTTCCTTATAATCTCAAATAAAGAAAATAATATTCAGTTCCAAATATAACAGATTGAAAGATGGCAGTTTTACATTTCCAATTTGTGTTAGGTATCAGGCCACATCTATACACGTGATTAATTAATATTTATTTCAAAATGCCAGCCCGTTTTGCAAGCAGCAAAATATGTTTTGTTATAGTTTTTGCTTCAAAATTATTATCTAAATGTAAGTATTACAAATCTTGCTGTAGTCATGGGTAAGCTAGGTAATACATCTCTACTTCCAAATATTGTCCTGATTTTTGAACTTTGGTACAACCCAATACTCACCTACCCATTCAATTCAGAAATGGCCTTGGGTGGCTTGAGGCAGTCTGAATGTTTCTTTCTGTCTTCCTTTTTTCTTTTTCAAAGCATTTTTTTAAAAAAAATTTATAGCCAGAGTGTCTGGCTCAGGGCATAACATGATTTCAATGGTGTGTTTTGTTTGAACTTCAGGATTCTTTTGAAAGAGCAGTTTTGTTCCTTCTTCCAGTGGATTTGGAGGAAATACATACCTTACATTACGATATGATTGAAATTTAAAAGGTAGAGAGGAAAAAGAAGAAAAAAAATAGGCCCAATGTAGCTTAGGCAGCTGAGCAGAAACGTGAAGGCAGGTAGAAAGATAGACGAAACATGGTCTCCTCATACAATCAATAGGCATGCCCGCCCTGAGGTTTGAGATATTGAAGAAATTCCATTATTGAGATTAACAATTTTCCCTACTTTTGAAAGCAGGTTTGAATTAAATTCCTTATTATGAAGAACACCAAGTGTCTCTAAAATCTGATAGAGGATTTTTTTTTAAACATTTACTATTCAGGGATCTTTAATATCTTGGAATAAAAGAGATTTTTCTTTGCTATTACATGTTTCTGCTCTTTTAGTTGCCACCTGCTGCAGGTGAGACCAGTGGAGTCCATGCATTAGAGAGTTCTTAGCCAAGAAGTATTTATTGTCCTCATTCAGAAATGTTTCATGGGTTTAAAAGTCTGTGATACTGAAGATCCATATACCTATCTCAATCATGCCGTCTGCATGATTGTTGGGTGGGGGAGAAATCCATTCTTGAATGCAAGTTAACTCTAAATCAGTGGTTCTAAACCAGAAGATTTTGCTGCCTATGAGACATTTGGCAGGACTATCTGAAACCATATTGCTATTGTGACAATTATGGAAGCAGTGCTAAAGGTAGAGACTATCAACTCAATTAATACCTTATTAACATCCTAAGTGCATGCTAGGTCCCCTTAACCCCTGTAACAAAGTATGTTCCAGCCTAAAATATTAATAATGCCAAGCTGATTGCGAAACATTATCCGAACCATGTAAGTAAGCAATTGATACTGACAGTCTGGCTTCTGCTCCCCCTGCGAAGCTACATCCCCACCCCTTGCCCTCCACCCAGCCTTTAGCTCAGTGTTTCATTTTTGCTCTCATTTGTGTGCATTTAGTGAGTTGAGTGCTACAGCAATCATAGAAATTCTTGGCTAAGGGTTTTTTTTTTTTTCTCTTTTTTTTTTCTTTGTCATTGGAGGAAATTAATACTTTTGGAAATGAAGTCCATTTTTTTTTCCTTTGGTGCAATTCAACAATTAAAAGCTATTCCCTCTGTGAAGGGGGGGTGTTCTCTACAGCTCTACTGCCTCTTCACACCCTCTCCTTCTCTTTTAAAAGTCAGTTTCTAAGTAATCATGTTTTCAAGGCACAAACTCATTTTTGTTTTGTTTTGCTTTGCTTCTGGAAAGATTTGAAATCCTGTTAGATTTTTCTTGCTTTTCAGGAGCTCCCAACCTAATAGTAGAATTGAGGAAAATACTCAGATTGCTTTTGTATAAGGAAATAGCTGTCATGTATGATTATGGTACCCCTAGAATGCTCTACAAGTACACACAAATGAGGATAAACTTAGGATACTGGCCTCATTATACCAGATCTATCCACTCTTGGCATAAATGTTACAAATATGGCTACTCTTAAGGGCCATTGCATCTCTAAAACAGCAAATTCCTTGTGTGCTTTTAGGGGTTTATAGGCCACTGCCTGGAGTGAGGCTGCCAGTTTCAATCATTCACCTTTCCCTGTGCAAAGACAGAGAGGAAAGAATGCAGCTCAGCAAGGCTGAGAGGGCATGAAATTGTATTAAGCAACTCTCATGACAATGACTGGATTTGCTATTTTAGAGTAAGTGACTAATTTTTTTTTTTTTGAAATTGTAATTTTCCTGTGCTGTTAAGTGTAAAGGTGACCTCTCGGTGGTGGGCTCTCAGCAGTCTGTACAGCTAATCAGGTTGATTCATTTGGTGAGATGGGCAGTGAACTCAGTTATCAAGCCGAATTGAGTTCTTACCTCACTGAGATGTAACACCATACTTTTTTTTTTTTTTTTGTCTTTCTTCCTTTTGAAAGAAATAGCCACACAGACTTTTAAAGGAGTGTTATATACACAATGAAATTCTTTTTTTTTGTTACAGGAAATACAATCTTTCTTTGAACAGTGCCAGTTCCCTTATTGAGTTTGCTAGCAGCCTTTCCATAAATGATTTAGGCCGCAATCATAATAGGAGTAAGAGATTTTAGTAGGGGCTCCCCTAAGTTTAGACTGGTCTACTAGTGGTGCTGGTGAAGGGTGAGCAACATAAATGGCTGTTGTATTGCTAATTCTATCAGAGCTAACAATGCTAACAGGCGCATGTTAGCATCGGCTCAGTATTACCAAGTTTCCCCACAGGATGGCATCCACCAGTTAAAAACAAAATTTACAGTATTAGCACAACTTATAAAATAGAAATGGATTAGATTTTTCTCTTAGGCTTTACAGTGTTTAGGGTTTATTGTGATACACATTTTAACTTAACCATAGTGAGTGTGGTGTGGACATTTGCCAGGAGTTGAAACTGAGATGGAATTTGTGGTAGGTACAAGGGAGAAATCTACTCCCACTGCGGATGGAATTGTTAACAAATACAGCCTAGCAATCACCAGAGGGCCATTTAAAGGAATTAATGCTTCTCCTTCCATCAGAAGCTTAGGAACTATCAAGAGATCAAATTGGAATAAGCAGAGGCTCATGGCAAATTAAAGAGCAAAGCACAAGGTGATTTGGGGTTTGCATTTAGTGGATAGACTGCTAATATTTCACTGCATGGAAGTATGATATTTTAGCTATATGACTACAGATGTCAGACGAACCAGCCCTAAATGTTCCTGATTGGGAGAAATAAAGTCCCTAAAAGAGCGAGAAATTTTTTTCTGGACCAGGACTAGAATAAGGTAGTGGTTACTCAATATTTTTGTCAAGAGGACAAAATTCACATTCTGAAAATCAGAACGTGGGATTTGACATGAAGTCATGTGCATGCAGCAAGTATTGATTGGTCTGTGCAGCAGGTTAAGCGCACGTGGCGCAAAGCGCAAGGACCTGCAGAAGGATCCCGGCTGGAGCCCCCCGGGTCCCCATCTGCAGGGAAGTCGCTTCACAGGCGGTGAAGCAGGTCTGCAGGCGTCTATTTTTCTATCCCCCTCTCTGTCTTCCCCTCCTCTCTCGATTTCTCTCTGTCTTATCCACAACAACGACAACAATAATAGTAACAACAACACCGATAAACAAGGGCAACAAAAGGGGAAAAAAATGGCTTCCAGGAGCAGTGGATTCGTAGTGCAGGCACCGAGCCCCAGCAATAACCCTGGAGACAAAAAAAAAAAAAAAAAAAAGTCATGATGCATTTTTGCATAGAAAAAAATATGTCATGCTTTTTCCAACAGCCCAGTATATTTTCCAAATTAGATGTATGTTGCAGACCAATAAAGACAGCATTTTCTAAAGATAACATATTCACTGTTAACCTAAAGACAGAGAAATGCCACTCATTCATATTAAACTGTGTCATCACCAATGAATACACTTGGGGCAGCTCAGTGGTTGGTAGAATTTGGGGGCTGCCACGCCTGCTTTCCGCCTCCTTTGGCATCTCCCTGAAATCTAATCTTCTGACTCTATGTCAGATGCATTTCTGCCACGGAATTCTGCCTTGAACCCTTCAGTGCCCTGTGCAGTTAGCAGCTGCTTTTTTTCTCCAGGGGTTGTCTCCCTTTGTCCACCTTTTGAGACTCTTTGAATGTGTCTGCTCTCCTTGTGTCCATTACCTTTAGAAGACCAGAAAAGGATACACCTTGTAAGTACACTTCCCCATCACTGTGGTGAGGCTATGGGAGTCCTCCTGGAGAAATGTCTACGCTAAGAAAAATCAAGTCATTTGACAAGTTCATTTCTCTCACTCAGTCAGCTACTGGCTTCCCTTCGGTTAGAAAATGTGGCAGAGTATAGTTACTGTTAGTAGGCACATATGTTTAGCTACTTGCTCATCTACAGTAGGGGTATCATCTATAAATCTTATTCGTTCATTTTGCATTTTAAAATCTTCCCTTCTCAAACAGTATGCTTTTACTAGGCACGGGTCATGAATCCTACCTTAAGGCACAAATCTCCTACATCTTGAAACACACATCAACTCTTGATAGTGCCAACAGAATAATGCGGATGAAATGTAAATCCAACCACCCTATTTCTTTTTTGGAAACTACTGTGATCCTTCTTTTTAAAAAAATTTTATTATATTTATTTATTTATTGGGTAGACACAGAAATTGAGAGGGAAGATGTAGATAGAGAGGGAGAGAGATAGAGAGACACCTGCAGCCCTGCTTTACCACCTGCAAAGCTTTTCCCCTGCAGGTAGGGACCAGGGGCTTGAACCTGTATCCTTATGCAATGTAACCTGTGCTCAACCAGGTGCACCACCACCCAGCCCCACTGTAGTCTTTTTTAAAAAATAATTATATATATATATATATATATTTTAATGTTTTAACTCAGTTCTGGTTTATGAAAGGGCTGGGGATTGAACCTGCCACCTCAGAACCTCAGGTATAGAAATCCTCTTGTGTAATCATGATGATGATGCCTTCCCAGCCTCCTGTAATCTTTCTATACAGTGAAAGTATAGTGTGAGTACAGTGTGTTTTAAATCACTGTGGAGCCTAGTGTTGAGAAATGTAAAGAAATTTTAGCATCATCATTTTATAAATTGCAAAAGCAGAGAAAGCCTAGATTCTTTCACCTGCCAATAGTTGTTGCATTTAAAGAGAAGGATCTTCTACTAACATTTAATAAATGAACCCATGTAACAATTGGTAGGCCCAGAAGCTTTTTATTATTATTTGCAAAGAGTCAAATCTCCTTAGGCTATGTCAGCAATGCCTTTATCTTTCCCAGTCAGGAGTCACAGTGGTTTGATGACATCCTGTTAGGCAAAGAAGAGGGGTGGAAAAAGCAAGTCTTCTTTTATCTTCACCCTTTCTCTCTGATCTTATCAATATGTAAAACCCAAGGCGTGAAGAGGCCTTTGACATATGTGTGAGTAAACAAACAGAGAGCAGTTACAATTCTTTTGACAAGGAGGTATGGAGAATATGTTATGGAAGTCTCTTTCTCCTTTTCTGCCCCCACTTCTCCCTCCAATTTGACAAGCTGATTGCAGAGGCCAAGAAAAACATCCGTGTCTCTTTCAGGTTGAGAGCAATTGTTAGGCATTTTTGCAAGTGGCCTTCTTACTCCAGGAGTGTCAAGTCAAGCTATGGGGAAGGAGGCAGCAGTCATAGACTGCTCAGCCATTGCTTTTCTATGAAAGCAGTGCTGAGGAGCAAGTGGCTCAATTAGAAACTGAAGAAAACATCTCACCGTGGGGGACACTAGCTTACTTTACTAACTGTGGCGTTTTTAGTTAGACTGACAGGGGTTGCAAGGAGAGGTTGCAGTGGCAAGAGGAAACGGAGACAGAGTTCATGTTTCTCAAGAGGCAAGAAATCACTCATTTCCTCACAGTTGTTGGCAAGTTGTTGATTTTGAAAATCAGAGACATTGTTCAGTCTATTTTCTAGACTTTGTTAATATTGTAAATTACTTCGAGAGGCATTACTCAGATTTAATGTCTCACAATATTTAAAATACTTAATAGTATTTCTTCAAAACTTACTTTCAGTCTATGGATTCAAGTAGAGGTACTTAGATGAGAATTTTATTTAAGGTTTGCACACTCAGAACCCCAGGTCCTTGACCCTCTGAAAATACTGCTTTTTACTATTCCTTGGCATTCTCAAAAAGTATTTTAATGTATCCTCACTTATATTGTGGTACTCTTTTTTTTTTTTTTTTTCCTTCTTTCTCTCAGAGTCCTTGTCTTCTATCAACCTTATGTTCTGTTATGGCTCCTAGGTATTGACACTAATTTACTAGGTCCATTCTTGGTTCTATGCTCCATTTTAAAAGGGAGAATATACTGCTTTTCTCCATATTTTATCACTGAGGACACAATAGTTGGCTCCATGTTTCATATAGCTCCATCTTGGGAACAGCTGTGCCATCATTTCTTTTGGGAAGACTTTTGTTCCCATCAAGGACCTTCTTGAACTTGCCCCATGTACTTTTGTGTCAACAACGGACGATGTTTGATGGATAATGCTAAATCCCAAACTATGAAAACCCAAGATGAAAAGAGAAACAGATTCTTGTGGTATAAGAGACACCATAATTAAAATTTGCTCTTGCAAGAATACAGAACAGATTCTCCACACAACTTGCCTTTATAACCCTTGTTTAGTAGTCATTGACTGGAAGCTTTCTCTTCCTTATTTTTTTAAATGTTTTATTAGTGATTGAATAATGATTAGCAAGATTGTAAGATAACAGGGTCACAGTTCCATACAGTTTCCACCGCCATAGTTTCGTATCCCATCACTCCATTGGAAGCTTCCCTATATTTTATCCCTCTGAGGATATGGACCAAAATTCTTTATGGGGTGCAGAAGATGGACGGCCTAGCTTCTATAACTGCTTCTCACAGGTGGTGAAGCAGGGTTTCAGGTGTCTCTCTGTCCTGCTCTGTCTCCATTTCCCCCTCCCTTCTCAATTTCTCTCTGTCTCTATTCAATAACAAAAATAGAGACTTAATGAGACCAGGACCTTCTGCCAGCTGCTAAGCCTCCAACATGGAGACCAGTGCATGACATAAACTATGAATTTCAACCAAGTTTTGCTTAGTGAGTTCATGTCCCATTGTCACTATGACAAACCAAGTTCTGACCCATTCACCTGCAGCTCTGCTTCACCACTTGTGAAGCTTCCACCCTGTAGGTGGGGGTTGAAGGCTTGAACCTGGGTCCTTGTGCATGGTAACGTGTACACTTAATCAGGTGAGCCACTACTTGGCCCTCTTAATTAAAAAAAATAATAAAAAAATTTAATATCTGAGTACTATTCCATTGTGTATATTTTACCACAGCTTTATTTCCCCCCACTTTATGGGGGGGGGTTAATGATTTACAGTAAGTTGTTGATATAGCAACACAACTTCTTATCTCCCATAAGCAAAGACACTTTTTTTTCCCCTCACAACAATTAGGTCCAGCCCTGACAAAAAGGTGCAAATAATCAACAGTTTCCACAAATCTGTTACTTCTTTTTGTGTAACAGATCGTCTCAAAATCAATGTCGTAAAATATGATTTATTTCATAATTTTGCCAGTCAACAACTTGGATAGGCTCAGTTAGAAGGCAGTAGTTGCACTCAATCACATATATATGGTTAAACTTCTAGGCTTGTTGAGAAGTGACCCATCTACCATGATTACAGTTGTCATGAAACACTTATGTCTATGTGCTTTCTCATCTTCCAGTGACCCAGTCAGGGTTTATTTCCATGAAGTACGATTAGGATCCCAGGAGAAACTGGGGAAGTGTACAAGACTTCTTGGAGTTTAGTTTTACAATTGAGATACTTTTGTATTTTATTATTATTATTATTATATTATTATTGTATTTTATTAGCCAAGGCAGATTGAAGGGAGGTGCAAAACTGAGAGAGAAAGGGATAGATAAATGGGTCCTTTGGTGAGAGAAGAAATGAATTGAACTTCAAAGGGCAGGCATAGTAGATTAGAGCTGAGAGGACTGTGCCTTTTTCTGCAATTTAACATGGGATTTTATTTATTTATTTATTTATCTTCTATCAGAACGCTGTTCAGTTCTGGCTGCTAGTAGTGGTACTGGGGTACCAGGAGCCTCTCATGTTCAAGTCCTCTACTTCTGTGGCATCCTACAGGGTATAACCCAAAGATGGCTACATGTAGGATTTCTGTGGATCAATTTACAACTTGAAGTTTTTGCTGTTATGGCCCCTGTCTTTTTAGAACCTTCAGTTTTACCTCTCTCTATGCTTGGAGACAAAGAACAGCAGTGAACTGACAATAGCAGCTGAAATGATTCAGAGGAAACTCTATATGATAAGAACCAGGGCAGCAATCTGGACCAAGAGATGACTGTGGCAGCAGTTGGAAAGGAATTATGGTACTCTCTGGAGATTACTGGAGATTCTGAATTGTCGTTTTCCCCAGGCTGGCTTCACGGGCGGGTAACAGATGACCAGAAACACACAGCTGAGCTGAGAACGCAGTTTAATCTTTATTCACGAGCAGGCAAACAGTCCAACACCTAATCACCATACAGTGTGCTCCTCCATCTTTCTCCTCTGGCGGCAGCATCAGGAACTCAGGAAGTAGGGAAGGTAGGGGGCGGGGAGAAGGGAGAAGCATGAAACTAGCAAGGCCTAAACCAAATCTCCTGAAGGTGGGGGGAATGAGACCAAACCAATGTAACAGAAAGATCATGTAAACAGACCACAACGTCAAGCAATGTTAACAGAAGAGATCCCAGAAGCATACCAACACTGAATATAACAGGAACAAGAACTAATAAATTAGGATACAGGACAGGATTTTACCTTGGACTATTATTATTATTTCTACATTGAATGAAAAGGTGATACAGAACAGTCAGTTCTTGGTTTACTTGCTTACCTTCCCCTTATTCCGATCCACACCCATCTCAATGAAGATAATTAAGGTGATGACTCTCACTAATTTTGTTCGACTAAACTAATAACACAGCACATGAACATAGTATCTGTTTTAAAATTTATCACTTAGGGAACAATAAGTAAGCGTTTAAAAATCACCCAAACTAAAGCTTTTGTTTAGCTCCTAGACGTTGTTAGAAGGGAAGGCACAGTCCTTGAGACGTTTGAGGGCATGTTGTGAATTTGAAAATCTGGAAAATGTGGCAAGAATTTGAATCTCTCAAGTGAGAAAGATGGACAGGTGTGGAATTCTTGAATATGCACAGGATTTTTTTATAGGCCATATGCTTTTCCTTTAACAGAATCCTCCTCTAACAACAATAGCTAGCATTTAGTGAGTATCCTGGGGAAATTGTTAGTCTGCATGTTTTACTCAACTTAGCTCATCTTATTCTCCTGCCATCCAGTCTTGGATTTGTTCTTTTTATTGCTCTTATGTAGAAGAAGAAAAAAAAAAAAAAAAAGAAGCTTGGGAAGCTTGCAAGCTTATTAAATGTTACAAAGTGGCCATATATCAAAGGTGAAATTAAACCAAACAAGCCATGATCTTGACTACTACACCTCCTTACATAAGGTGATATGAATCAGAATGGTAATTATAATTACCATTAGAATTATAATATCATGTCAAAAGGCACAAGAAGTCGTAAGTACTTAGAGTCAAAGGAGGGAGATCCTCTTCTCCATTCCCTGGAAACATACTTCATAGTCAATAGAGCTAAATCGATTTGGTTTCACAAATTTTGATTAGGAGAAATGAAAACACAAATTAATGCTACATTTCAGTGAAATGAAATTTACAATTTCCTTAAATTTCTAGACTTCAGACAGTGTTGGGAGGCAACCACCACTTTAGTTAGATGTTAAAATAATACATATTCTCTTTTGGGAGTGTGGGGAAAAAGAGATATAGGAAGGGATAGATGCTCAGCATCTGTGTAGTTTGAAATAGGTGCTGCCTTATGCTTCTTCTGGGGTTACTCCAAGGAGAGGCGGCCTCTGCACTTTGCAGTGCATTATTCCCCATGCCATTTCAGGCCTGTTCTGGAGTCTGAGTAAAGGAGGTTGTAATTATATCTATTTTTATAATGTTTATTTGCTCTTGGGAAATAGATGCCATGTTTCACCTTAAAGTTTATGGATCTGGGCCGACGTATCATTTCAGATGTTAGCTCCTAGATGTAAACTCTAAGATATTAAAGCATGACACAGTATTACAAAACAAAATTTATTTGCATGACCACTTACACCTATTTTCTCAAGAGGTGACCCTCTTTGTTTTTCAAAGAGATGATAAAGCGTGAATGAAGTTTTTGTTGAGGGGTTTGGAGGAAACTTGAAGTCTAACATTCATTAACTGACAGTGGTGCTGAGACATCAAATTGGAGGCGCCCTGGAGGTAGATTCTGATGCTTTGTTTAACAAAAGCAAATAAATATTTGACTCCAAATTACCCATCATCATGTTCATAAGTAATCTATTTTATTTTTATTTATTTTTAAAGGTTTTTATTTATTTATTATGAAAAATATAGGAGGAGAGAGAGAGAAAAAGAACCACACACCACTCTAGTACATGTGCTACCGGGACTTGAACTCAGGACCTTATGCTTGAGAGCCTAATGCTTTATCCACTGCAGTACCTCTGGGCCACTAGAAATTTATTTTATAAGATGGTATGGAGATATAATGAAGAATGAATGAAAGTCTTTCCAGGTCAACCTTTCCAATACATATGGTATACTGTCTCCATGTTAGTCTGGACTCAAATTGATATGTCATATCCATTCCTAGGTGAAAACTTGGGAAATTAGAAGTATGTAGCAAGACTTCCCAAGAAATCTTTTCCTATAGGAAAAATGATGAATAAGTAGAAAATGTTCAACTAAAACTTGCCTCAGTGGATTAGAACACCAGAAATGCTTTGAAGTGGTTCTTACTTAAATATAGTCATTTGTAGAAAATGAAAGTACCAACAATATTTGACAGTATTAATTTTTCTTATTCTTTCTCATTTTTTTCATTGTCTACTTTCATAGTTCTTGTATTTCATGAGGTTGCAACTAGAGTGCAAAGGCAATTTGCAAGTAATAATCTAGCTTGCATTTATCTTGATGTTCTCTTGATTTTATATTCTCCTTTGTGCTTCAAATTTGTCAAGTAATCACTGTGTGTATACCACTTATGGTTAAACAAGGAGGAATAAAATCCATTTTATTTTTGCCTGCTATGTAAGTATTTGCCAAAGTAGTGAAGTTCTTGATCCTGACACGTCAACACAGTGGAAGGTTATTTGCTCTCCTGGCAATCTTAGAAACACCTGTGCACGCTTGCCCTTGTTGCGGGACCTCGTAGGATCATTAGATTCACTCTTTCCTTGTGATCATGATTTTGTAAAATTGGGAGAAAGGGAAACGATAGTTAAAAGGATCTCTGCATTCACAAGAACAGACTGTTTTGAAGGAAAGTGCGTGCGATCTTAGTTCCCAAAAGCATGAAGCAGAAAGGATTTCATTAGACTTCTGCTGAAAGAGCCCAGGGAACCACTACTAGAAAAAAAAAAGGGGAGGGAGGCCCTAGAAGTTAGATGAAGTTCTGTGGGAAAAGGAAGATAATCCCTTAGTTCTTCAGAGAGTGTGGCTGCATTCAAGCACAAGAAAGCTATTCTTCCTTGAATATAGAATGAGGAACAGAGAAAAGCAGTTATTATCATGCAGTTAGTGGTGATCGTGGGAGGGACACTCATATGTCTATAGGCATATGCATCTTTATCCATATTTTTGGCGGTGTCTCTCCAAAACTGTGAATGCTACACAAAATACGAACCTGCCTTTAGAAGCAATGTTTGAAAGATCAGTGTTTAAAAAAAAAAAATCACAAGGCTAAACTGATTAGAATGGAGGGGCTGCAGGATCTAGTGGCAATTTCATTTTTAAATATTTTATTGGGGGAAATAATGATCCATAGGATGGTTGTTACACATGGGGACCCCTGACCCCCATCCCACCTTACATGTTCACACATCACTTCCACCACCCACCGAAGTCCAACTCTGCCATTCTGCATTGGGTACCCTCTCTAAAGTATTGAATATGTCAGAGGGCAAGATTGACAGCATTTTAGACATCTTATTTCATTAATATTTATACACTCTAAGTTGTTTATTATTAAAATATGTTATTTATTTTTTGTGGAGGCTGGGACTTTCACCACTGTGGATGATGATTTTTTCATTCAGATAGAGAGACAGAGGGAGAAACACCATGGCACTAAAGTTTCTTCTTCCCAATGGTGTATGGTTCTAAGGGTTGAATCTGGGTCCTGCTCATTGCAAGGCATTTGCCCTGCCTGGTGAGCTGTCTCTTGGTGGGCTCTGGCTAAACATACAAATGTATTCCCTGCGCCCCACTTTATTGAGGGAATAGTGGTTTATAGTACAGTTGGTGACAGCTTAAAAATGATGTTGCTTGGCGGCCAGGCAGTAATGTACCTGGTTAAGCACGCACAGTATCAAGGGTAAGGACCTTCTCAAGGATCCTGGTTTGAGACCCCGGCTCCTCACTGTCAGGGGGTCATTTAACAAGTGATAAAGCAGGTCTGCAGGTGTCTGTCTTTCTCTCCCCCTCTCTATCTTTCCCTTTTCTCTCAATTTCTCTCTGTTCTATCCTCTAAAAAAAGGGGAAGGGGTTTGGCCTCCAGGATCAGTGGATCCATAATGCAGGTACCAAGCCCCAGCAATAACCCTGGAGGAAAAACAAAAACAAATGAATAAACAACCAACAAAACATGCTGCTTAGAAAGATGGCCTATACAATTTCAGTGTCGAGGGGGCTAGGCAGTGGCGCACCTGGTTAAGCGCACACATTGCAGTGCTCAAGGACCTGGTTTCAAGACCCTGGTCCCCACCTGCGGGAGGAAAGCTTCACAAGTGATGAAGCAGAGCTGCAGGTGTCTCTCTGTCTCTCTCCCTCTCTATCAACCCTTCCCTCTCAATTTCTCTCTGTCTCTATCCAATAATAAATACATTTAAAAAAGAAAAAAGATTTCAATTTTCATGAAGTTATTGGGGCTTTTTGTGTCCCCCAACTATTTTTAAGAATGTTCTGTGTAGGGAGTCGGGCTGTAGCACAGTGGGTTAAGTGCAGGTGGCGCAAAGCACAAGGACCGGCATAAGGATCCCGGTTCGAGCCCCGGCTCCCCACCTGCAGGGGAGTCGCTTCACAGGCGGTGAAGCAGGTCTGCAGGTGTCTATCTTTCTCTCCTCCTCTCTGTCTTCCCCTCCTCTCTCCATTTCTCTCTGTCCTATCCAACAGTGACAACAACAATAATAACTACAACAATAAAACAACAAGGGCAACAAAAGGGAATAAATAAATAAAATAAATTAAAAAATTTAAAAAAAAGAATGTTCTGTTGTACATTTGATGTGTACTCTGTTGTTTTTGGGGGGGAGGCTCTATAAATATTTATTAATTTCACTGTACATAATTTATCAATTAAAACTAGGTTTTCCTTGTTGATTTTCTCTCTATGATCTATTGCTGTGAGTTAAGTGTTAAGGTGTCCTACTCTTTTTTTTTTTTTTAATTTTTTTGTTGTTTTGTTATTGGATAGAGACAGAGAAAAATTGAGAGAGAAGGGGGAGATAGAGAGGAAGAGAGACAGAGAGACACCTGCACACCTGCTTCACCGCCTGTGAAGCAACTCCCTTACAGGTGGGGAGCCAGGGGCTTGAACTGGGATCCTAACCAGTCCTTGCGCTTTGCACCACATGTGCTTAACCCTCAGCGCTACCGCCCAACTCCCAAGGTGTCCTACTCTTATTGTGCTGCTGTCAGTGTCTTTCTGTAGGAATGTCTATCTTTGTCTTTAATACATTTTTTTTTCATGGAAGCCTACATTATCTTACATAATTACAGTGATTCATAACTTTTTATTTTTCCAGTGGCTTGAAATTCCACTTTCTATTAAAATCGGTGTTTGTCATTGCAGCTTAAGTCTCTTTTAGGCAACATATACAAATTCATGTTCATAATATAAAAAGTACAAGTTTTCATAATTGCATCCCCAGAGAAGTGTTAATTGCATTGCACTTAGTTTTTTTCTGTATGTAAGTATTCCTTGTATAAGAATTACTTTACAAAGTTAGCTAATCGCATCTTGACACATTATGCTATTACTGTGATTTGTACGTACTGTTTTATCTCTCCCCCTATATATTTTATATAAAAACACATTTATATGGGGTGGGGTGGTGGTACAACTGGTTAAGTTCACATGTTACAATGTGAAAGCAACGGAGGTCAAGGCCCTAGTCCCCACATGCAGAAGGAAAGCTTCACAAGCCGTGAAGCAGGTCTGCAGGTGTCTCTCTTTCTCTAGCCCTCTCTGGATTCCCCTCCCCTCTCGTTTTCTCTCTGTCCTATCAAATAATAAATAAATAAATTTTTTAAAACACATTTTATATAAAAATATATATAATGGCTATATGGATTTTTTGCACTTTCCCTCTTATATTTTATATTAATTTAGATTATATTACGTTTTTTCTCCATTAAGTTTTAAACATTAATGAAACCAAGTTCATTCATTTCTTTCTAGTTATAATCTTCTTATAAACATGTAAGAAAATTTTCATTTATCTAAAAATGGTTAATGGAAATATAGTACAATTGTGTTGCTTATTGTTGTTTTTTTGCATTTATTTTTCATTAATCTGTAATTACATTTTGCATTCTCCATTTTGTATTCTTTTTCCCTGTCTCCCCCCCCCCCCCATTTTACTAGGAGGTTTGCTGTTTAAAGCACAGTTCTCTACACATGGGCTACATTTCCCAGCTCTGAGTCACGGGTCTCTGCAAAATACTCTTCCCCCTAATTAGGACTGCCCCACCTCCCTCCAAGTGTTTCTCTTCAATTTCTTCCCCAGAGTTCCTGGCTTTAGCGCAGTTCCCCACCCCTAGTCCAAGTTTCACCCTGTGTTCTCCCTTTTTGACTTTGTCTCTAGAAGTTTACCTGTGTACGCCCTCTACTGGTGTTCCTCCCTGTCTCTCTGACTGTTCCCACACAACTAAAGTGAGCCAAAGATTGGAATTTTAGAGCTGGTATTTGGTCTTTTGATATTTGGCCTTGGCTCACCAACATTGTTCATATCACTCTGTCCATTTTGTCCTCCCTTTTCTCATGTGTCTGCATTTTTTTTTTTTTTTTTTTGCAGTTTGTGTGTTTCCAATTCTTTTCTCCCACTGTTGAGCTCATTTAGGGTTAGAGTTTGTTTGCTTCTTTTTATGTAGGACTCCTTTCAGCAATTCTTACAAAGCAGGGTTGGTGGCAGTGAATTCTTTTGGTTTCTATATATTAGGGAAGGTTTTAATTTCTCCTCCATACTTGAAGAATTATTTGGAAGGGTAGAATATTCGTGGTTGGTAATCTTTATCCTTTAGCTCTGCGAATGCCATTCCATTCTCTTCTTGCTGTTATGGGTTATGATGAGAAATCTAAAGATAGGTTGCCTTTGTCTGTCAGTTTTTTTCCCTTTGTGGCCTGCATTCCTTTTCTTTGTCTCTACTTTTATAGTTTTTCAGTGATGTGTCCTGGTCTGGGTCATTTTGAGTTAAAAGTACTGGGTGTTCTTTCACCCTCCTTTGTGTTTATTTTTTCAGCATTTTTCAGATATACACATTTTCCCACTTCCTCTTCCCACTTTCACTCTCTCTTGCTCCTCTTTCTTTCTCCTCATCCTCAGGTACCCCAATAGCCCTCTTTCTCACAGCAGTCTGATTACTTTTCCCTCTTTTTAATGCAGTCTGGTACTTTATGAAAACGACCTCTAGGGCACCCTGAGGCCTTGAGGAGGGTGAACCCCAGGTACCCTCTGCGTGAGCACAGTAGGTGTGCCCCACCCTGTTGACAAGAAACCTAATGGGCCGTGACCCCTGGGACCACGAAAAAGGGTCCCTCAAGATTAACTAACAAAAAGATGTTTTTCCCAGAGCATAGGCCTTGTGGTTGAAACCACCTTCTGTTAACGCCCTGCTTAGTTACAAGATAACCCCAATGCTAAATGGCTGTTAGTTTCGGTTTCCTGACAAACATCCTTGTTCCTTATACCCTGCGTTACCCGCCACTGAGACGCTTGCTCACCATATATAGAACAATTGCTAAAACTAAATGTGATTGGTCTATTACACCCATAGCGCCCCTCCAACATAAATATATAAATACCCTTGCTTGCGACAATAAAATGAGTTTGCTCCACCACCAGTGGCCAAGGAAACGGAGAGGTGAGGACAACCTATAACATTTCATCCAGAATTCCTTCATTTTTTCATGAATCTTTCCTCTCCAGCAGCCTTGCACTCACAGAATGTTATGCCTTCATTTTCAATTCTAGACAATGCTTACATTCCTATTCTCATTGTAAATAGACTAAAATTTAATAGGAATTTTGTTCAGTATCAGACATTACCTGAAGTATAATTTATGAAAGTCTCAATTATCATGAACTCTTCAGAATCTCATCTTTTACTTATTGCTTAATTCAGGGTTTCTATTTCTACCATTGGCTCTTTCTTCTTCTTCTCATTATTAGCACATATTCCTGAAATAAATAAAACGATTTCATGTTATTTTTATCTGTGTGAATTTCAGAAAGGTGGTACAATTGAAAGGGTTTTAATGTGGAAGGTGCAAGAAAAAATAGTAACCGTGAAATGTTCACCGACATTAAGAAAGAACCAAGAAACAGTCAGGCATGTGATGACATTATCAGCATTAGTCGCTGTTTGCTGCTCATGAAACAATACTATTGTATACACTCTTTTATGCAGACTAAAAGGCTTACTTTTAAAAAAGCGATCTATAACTTTATTACAAATAAAAAAACAAATTGACTTGCTGCCAATTATCATCAGAATGCATCATTTTGTTGTTTAAAGAGCTTGTCTAGGTCATTCTTTTCCCCTATGGCTGGTATAAAAGTTAGGCACAGTAAACATGCATTGTGTTTGAGAACTAACAAAACAAGCGTGTCTTTATAACACTCTATTTCAGTTCTCCTGATTGTTCAGCATAATTAAAATAAAGCTCTCAAATGCAAACAGCTTGTCAAACACTTCCAGAATTTTCTCCTGACTCAGGCTGTCAGTGGCAAGAACACATTACAAAGAAGACTACAGGCGTTCTCCCTTTAACAGATTATGTGTTCCAGGAAAGTTTAAAGACTCTTTAAGGTGAGTCTCATTTAACCTTACATCTTGATAGAGCAGGGCTACTAACATCATAGCACTGGAAAAGTATGTGAAGTGGGCTGACAAATGGTGAGCCCCTCCCCCTCCCCCTCCTTCTCCTTCTCCTTCCTCTTCCACTTCCTCTTCCTCTTCCCCCTCTCCCTCTCCCTCCTCCTCCTCCTCCTCCTCCTCTTCTTCTTCTTCTTATCTCTCTCTCTGTCTCTCTCTCTTACCCCCTGTGTGGAAAAATGAACAATGATAATATGGAATAGTGGTGTAATATAAGCACCAAGTCCCATTGGTAATCCTGGTGGTGGAAAAGTGTGAAATGTAATATATATCTATTCTTTAGGAAATAGAATATTCTACAAGAGGACATTAATTAATTAATTAATCATTTTTTCTTGCCTCTAGTGTTATGGTTGGGGATTAGTGCCAGCACTATGAATACATTGCTCTTCGTGGCCATGTTTTCCATTTTACTGGAGAGGAAGCTTCCCCCTTGCAGGTGGGGAGTGGGGGTGGAACTCACCTGATCCTTGTGCTGATCTCTGTGCTTAGTACCATGTGCACTTAACTGGGTGCTAGTTTAAAAATTTTGTTTTTAATTTTTTAATATTTATTTATTTTCCCTTTTGTTGCCCTTGTTTTTTTAATTATTGTAGTTATTATTGTTGTTATTGATGTCATTGTAGTTGGATAGGACAGAGAGAAATGGAGAGAGGAGGGGAAGACAGAGAGAAGGAGAGAAAGATAGATGCCTGCAGACCTGCTTCACCGCCTATGAAGTGACGCCCCTGCAGGTGGGGAGCCGGGGGCTTGAACCTGGATCCTTATGCGGGTCCTTGCGCTTTGCACCACGTGTGCTTAACCTGCTGCACTACCGCCCGACTCCCTAGTTAAAAAATTTTAAACTAGCTTATATGCAACACCACCTATGGAGCTGGTTTCATATTTAGTTTACAAATGAGAATTCGGTGAGATCAGAGAGGTTAATTAAGGCTAAATAGTTAAGGTAATACTACACCATTAAGTGAAAAATATGAAGTCAGGGTATTCTATTCAAAATACCGTGTACCTACTTAGCACATTGAAAGTAAGCACCTACTGATAATTAAAAAAATCAACAAGGATTTATTTGGATGAAGAGGTTTAAATTTCTGTACACTAAAATATTCTTGGAAAACTTTGGAAGGTAGACTCTCAAGCATGAAGTTCTGAGTTTAATCCCTGGCAACAAATGTACCAGAGTGATGTCTGGTTCTTTCTCTCTCTTTCTCTCCTGTCTTTGTCATTAGTAAATAAATAAAATCTTAAAAAAAAAAAAGAAAGAAAACTTTGAAAGTAGTGAAACTTTGGATGTCAAGTCTCTCGTCACTCCACTTAGTGGTGAAAATCTGCATATAACTTTTACTTGGTTCTTCATATATCCAGATTCTGCAGCTAAAGATTCAACCAACATCCAAGGTTGATTGAATCCATACTTGTGGAAGCTGAATCCATATATATGGAAGCTACAGATAGAAAAAAAAAAACCTGCTTATAAAATGGCCTGTATACTTCAAAACCATGAAGCTCAAGGATCTTGTTGGAAAACAAGATAAACAAGAGCCGTGCTCAGCATTTTCAGCGCTGCAATTTAGGAATAAATAATTATTTACTGATACATAACAGTAACTCTAGTGACTCTCAAACAGCTCTGGAAATGCGTATGTTTGATTGGTAACTTTCTGTTCTTAGTTTCTGCTATGAAAGTATGTCTATGCTCTAACCAACAATAAATAAGTTTAAATGACTATTCTATTATCTGTTTCCCTGCCATTGTTTCATATACTGACCTTCTGTGAATGACTCTCTTTTTTGCCTCCAGGGTTATTGCTGGGGCTCAGTGCCTGCACTATGAATCCACTGCTCCTGGAGGCTGTTTTTAACCATTTTGTCGCTACCCTTCTGGTTGTCATTATTATTATTATTGTCATTGCTGACATTGTTGTTGGATAAGACAGAGAGAAATCGAGATAGGATGGGAGATGGGGGGGGAGATAGACACCTGCAGACCTGCTTCACTGCTTGTGAAGAGACCCTCTTACGTGGGTCCTTGAGCTGGTCCTTGAGCTTTGTGCCAAGTGCGCTTAACCCCCTGTGAATGACTCTTATTTGGTCTTTCAGTTAAAACTGCACAGAGTGTATCTTTACTAACTAACTAGCATGTGAAGTCAACACTCACTCCCACTCCAGTTAATCTGTAGTCTCAGATCACATAATAGAAAAAAAAAGTCTAATCCAGAGCTTCAGATCATATTGAATAGTCATGACTGTCAATCCTAAAAGTCTAGGACCTACTTTGCTGACAAGGTATCTTTTACCGGGATTAGCAGTGAAAGTATTGTGGATCCCTTAATACTAAATCTTTAAACATAATAATTTTAAGCTGCTGGGAGCTAGGAGATAGTTTATTTTATTTTACTTTACTTTACTTTATTTTATTTTATTTTATTTTTTATGGCCCTCTCTGCCCTCTAGTCCTCAGTCTTCCTTCTGTGAATAAAGGGGGAAGGGGACCAAATGGTGGTGTACCTGACTGAGCGCACATGTTACAATACTCAGTACCCAGGTTCTAGCCCCTAGTTTCCACCTGTAGGGGGAAAGCTTTGTGAATGATGAAACAGTCCTGCAGGTCTCTCTCCCTCTCTATCTCCCCCCTCGATTTCCGGCTATCTTTATTCAGTAAGTAAATAAAGATAACACAAAAAAGAGTCAAAATAAAGGGGAAGGGACTGGAGAAAATTTCATGGGCCCTTCTGCCTCTGTCCTCCCACACCGGGTGGGCCGCCCAGGGGGCGGCTCCCATAGATGAGTCTCATTGCCTCTTTGCTCACACTGGTCTAAGCCCAGGCTCCTCTGTGACCTTCCCAGCCTGTGTCCCATCTCTACATGTCTCCAGTGGGAGAACTGGGACCTTGTGTGGCATCAAACGGATACTAGTCTGCCAGGCTTAGCTTGCTGTCCTTGGCCTGCGGTGTCTACTGTGGTGGTGGTGGTGGTTGGGGGGCACTTCATAGATTTCAGGGGAAAGGGAGGAGGGCTACAGGCCTGCTCCAGGACACATAGGCCAGGACTCCCACTCATCCTGCGACAGTGTGTCTTGCTGGTGCCACCCCAGCTCAGAATCCTAGGAGATAGTTTACTCTGCAAGTTACACACTTTACCCTACACAAGGCTCCAGATTCAAATCCTGCCACTATATTGTATCAGCAGGACTCCAGGGGAGGCTCCCAGCATGGTGCAGTGGTGTTGCAGTGCCTCTCCCTCCCGGCTACTCTCTCCTTTGCATCTCCCTTTCCCTCGGCTCCTGCCTGTCTGCCTGTCTGTCTATCAGTTGTTATCTATCGTGATCATCTATGTATGTATCGTGATCATCTCTCTGGAGTAAAAGGAGTAGAAAAATTGTCCTGGGAGCAATAGAGTCACATGGGCAAAGTCCTAGCTGAAAAATAAGTGTAAGCTGTCTCAGATCATAATAATTTTGAAAATGGAAAAGACTTATGTGTTTTCCAAGAATATCAATTTCCGTACATCGTTGCTTTTGAATTTGTAAGCATTGGTTGTCTCAATTATAATGGCTTATGGCAACTGTTAACCATAGGCTCTACTCATTGTTTTTAAGTATCATTACCAAGAATTTGAACTAGGACTTGTCCCAGTTGGCATTACAGTTGCCAAGATTCTCGCTAAAGGCCTTGCAAGAGCCACTGACATAATTACTTAATTACCAGGAGTAAGCAGTATTATTGCAAGCAACAACTAGATTATTCAGGTTGTGAAGTTACCATTACTAGATATCTTACTGTAAGTAGTAAGTGTGGGAAAATACATTTCTCAATATTTTCTCCCTAGAAGATGTGACTAGCTTTCTTTCAGTAAAGTTAATAGGTTAAGTTATTTAAAAAATTTTAGAAAAGAAATATGGCAAATGTTAACATTTTACCCTCCTTTTTTCCCCTTGCAATATGTGTGGTGCATTAAGAGCTAAATTTTGTAGAGTTAACAAAATTTTGAGTAATGGGGGATATATGAAGTAAATAAACACAGGAGCTAGAAATATTGAGACGAGGTTAGTTAATAATAAATTGATCTTCTTGTTTTCAATTGATTGGACTGGAACTTAGCTTTTTATGAATATTTCTCCAAAAATTACCAGAGGAAAATAGAATAAAATCAATAGTCTATTCACTTGTCACAAATAACTTTACTGCCTCCTGTTACTATACCATTTATCTCGAAAAGGGAGCAGACGTCCCTGAAAGCTCCCATTTGCCAATGACAGAAGACAGCCATAAAGCGGACTTTTCTATTTGTAGTTAGATTCCAAAATGCTGAAATAGACTATAATAAAATGTGCTTTGTTCCTAGAAAACTAGGCAGCTTGTGTGACTTTTTACATGCTGCATTTTTTTCTCTTCCTCTTCAGGGATTTTTCTCAAACTTAACTCTCAACTAGGCCGTTCTAAGCATGAGTAAATTCTAGCCATCAGTAAATTATACCTCCTTCTAGCTTGCTAGTGCCTTCATATTTGACATCTTGTTCATTTTCTCTAGTTTATTTGCCCCTAAATCTTCTTAATTCCATCTCCAAAATGTGCCTCCGACCACACCTTTATATCTGTCTTTACAGCCACCTCATACAAGTGAACATCATCTCTTGCCTGAACCACAGCAACATCCTCTAAATTCATCACCCTATTTTCTCTTTACTCTTTCCAATCCATTTTCTACTGAATAGCCAAGGAATTATTTTTTTTAAATCATCATTTAATCCCATACTACTTCTCAGCTTAAAATGTTTAAATAGCTCTGCCACTTGCAAGAAATCCAAACTTCTTTGGCCTGGATTGCGTTTAGGATGATCCCACTTCTAATTTCTGACTGTAAAATCCCAGTTGAAATCATCTATGATTGCATGTGATGGAGATTTCCGTTTACTTCTTCAGATATAGACACCTGAGGAGAAGCAGAGTAAGGCAGCATATCCTACACTCAACTCTCTCCCTGTAGGTGATCGCTTCCTTCAACTCCTTTCAGCTGGACACTTAGTCATTTCATGTTCTCATAAATTCTCACTTTCTTACCTCTTAAGGTTCAAAAGTGATAACATTTCTGAATTCTATTAGCCCTAGCAAATCTCTATTTTCATTTATTCTTTGCATCTTACCCATCTCTGTGTAAGTAGATGTTAAATATTATTTGTTAAATATTATTATTATTTTACAGATTAGGTTGAATGTGCTCTCTCTAGCTAGTATTGGAAATGCACTAAAAATAAAGCAGATACTTCATTCACTACATTTGAGGAACACAACCTTTTTGGTCAGGAGAAATTTGAAACTGGTAATCCATGGCTTACAGTTTTTATGAAAGCACACCTTTTTTTACTCATTGTAAAACAGACATAAATGCAAGTAGAGGTAAAAGGAGTGGGAGGTGGACATAATAGCTCACCTGGAAAGCTGTCTGGTTTGCTATGTGCATGATTCAGGTTCAAGACTGGCCCAACACGACACTGGGAAAGTTTGGTGTTGTTATATCTTTACTCTTCCCCTCTGTCTGCAAAGTTCAGAGTGATGAAACCCTAGTCATTGCAACAACGAAAACAAAAATAGAGTGGTAAATTGAGTACTGACAATTAGTCTGTTACAGAATAGTGAGAGAGTAAAAAGAACTAATCCAAGATAATAAAGAAACAGCCCTGGAAACATGATATAAGTCAGATTAAAAAAATTCAGTGGTTTGTTGAAGATGTTTATTCTAGTTGCATTCATTTTTTTTTTTAACAATTCATTAGAAATATATTTTGTGGTGTGAAACCAGAGATAGCACAGTGTATGAAGTGTTGAGTTGTCAAGCATGAGGATTCCTGTGAACCTACTTAGTACCACGAAATGCTCAGGTCTCAGTGCTTTCATATGTAGTCCTCCTCCCTGTTTCCTACCATATTCCTGACTTGAGTCTTCCCACACTCTCTTCTTACCTCTCCTCACTGAGCCAGGTCCAGGGCTGTCCTCACCTCCCAGTTGTGGGAACACAGATCTGTCCTGGGTTAAGCAATGCTGATCTATTGAGGGGGACAGCTGATTAGGCTATACCCCATGATGGTTGGCTTGCTTTACTTGAACTCGACAAAGAAGATGAATAAAGGGAGATTTTTTCAGTAAGCTTCTATAAGAAGAGAAGCATGAATTTCAGTAATTTTTAAAAACTTTAAAAAAATATATTTATTTCCTTTTGTTGGCCTTGTTGTTTTATTGTTGTAGTTATTGTTTTTATTGATGTTATCATTGCTAGATAGGACAGAGAGAAATGGAGAGAGGAGGGTAGACAGAGAGGGAGAGAGAAAGACAGACACCTGCAGACCTGCTTCACCGCCTGTGAAGCGACGCCCCTGCTGGTGGGGAACTGGGTGCTTGAACCAGGATCATTACGCCGGTCCTTGGGCTTTGTGCCACCTGCCCTTAAGACGCTGTGCTACTGCCTGACTCCCGAATTTCAGTAATTCCTAAGCTTTTATTCAGGAAAAGTGAGAGCATGCATGCAGAACAATGAGTTGGTGAAAAAGGGATGAAATCAGAAATCTTTAAGATCAACTTTAAAGGAGTCTTTCATTTCCTGGTGTAATAAAGTTGATATGACTAGGGACCAATTGCAAGGCATGATTACAACAGCTATAGAGATGTGCTATTAATTCAAGGCTCAGTATGATGGGTACAAAGAGATTTTACTTCTCAATAGTATCTGATGGATCAGGACTCCCGTTGATTGAAACATAAAAACTGCTGCTGGGTAAAATATATTATTAAGAAATACCAGTTCTCTTTGATATCCGTTGCCATTAATGCTTAAAGACTCCCCTGTCTATAATAAAAGTTCAGTTCCAAAATGACCAGATAGAGCTATACAAGGCTTGCTCTAGAAATGTTCAGTTAACTAAGGCCAGGCGTTGGTGCACCTGGTTAAGCGTTCACACTACAATGTGAAGGGATCCATCCAGTTCAAGCCCCTGGTCCCCCACCTGCAGGGGGAAAGTGGTGAAGCAGGGCTTCAGGTGTCTGTCTCTCTCTCCCTCTTCTCCTCCCTTCTCAATTTCTTTCTGTCTCTAACCAGTAATAAATAAATAAATATAATTTACAAAGAAAATGTCCAGCTAACCTCCAAAGGGCAGTAGGACTGATTTGTACTATCAGAAGTCAGGAACATGTAGGAGATTTTATGAGTGTTATTTGACTAGTCATAGATGATTATATGCGTCTACGCATAGAAGCTATAGAATTTAGTGTAGTAGTGTAAGGATCCAAGAGTAACTTTCATCCATTACATTGGCTCAGTGCAGTAAATGGCTATATAGGATGTAGCCACCAGTAGCCTAGCATAAAAATATTGATTCTGGAATGCTCCAGCATAGCAAAGAATGAGTTAGCAGGCCCAGTGAAATAGCAATGCTAAATTCATTTAAAATTGTACACTGCTGAGTTACTCCTTTGGCCATAGTTGTTAGAGGAACCATTAAAAAGACCTTGCTTTGTTGACCAGACTTACCATGTGTGCTACCCTTGTTGGAGCCAGGGCCCCACTGCAGTGGGACAGCTTAGGTGCAATGCCGTTTCCCTCGTCTCCCTCTGTCTGTCTTTCTGGCTGAACAAGTCATCTAGAAGTGGTGAAGCACATATGAAACATGACAACAACAACAACAGTAAATAATGTTTTGCTGAGGATGTCATTAATGTCCTTGAAAATGTCTGTTGTTGCTGTGTTCTGTAGATTGAAGCTCATGATAGAATACTTTTTTTTTTGTTCCAGTGTCTTTCCCTCATCTCAGTGTTGAGCTTTGTGGTTTTCAGTACTAGGTAAATATTAGTACTCTTCAAAAGTAGAAACTAAACTCCTACTTTAAAAATTCAACTTTATTGTAATATTTACTTTCATATATTACTTTCAATTTTATTTTAATATAAGGCTGTAAATCAAAGGCCTTGGAAATAAGAATATCTGCTGTTTATCTTAGGCAATTTGGCAATTTTCTTCTTTTAGTCATTGCAATTCAAAACTTAACTAATGTGTTTGATATTTACCCTTTAAGAAATTTCTTAAAGATAAATTCATATATATAATTTAAGAGAGACATGTATATTACATATGGATGGAAATGATGAAGAAATTTTCTTTGAGGGGCCAGGTGTTGGCATTCCTGTCTGAGCGCACAGGTCACAGTGCACAAGGACCTGTGTTCAAGCCCCCGGTTCCCACCTGTAGGGGGGAAGCTTCATGAGTGGTGGAACCAGTCTGCAGGTGTCTCTCTGTTTCTCTCCCTCTCTACCCCATCCCTGTCGATTTCTGGCTGCCTCTGTCCAATAAATAAAGATAATAAAATGTAATAATAATATTTTCTAAAAATTTTTTTTCTTTGAGATTTTAAAAAGTATGGTTAGAAATTCACTGGCTACTTGGTGAGGGTGAATGGCTTATTACTTTTAGAATTGTCCTTTTTCCTTTTAAAGAGAAAGGCAATAAGTTATTACTATTATAGTTTCTATACTCCCAAGAATTCATAAGTAATATTTATTGGCTCAATAATTTCACCAATTAATCTCATCATTTCCTTAAGTGGTTTGAAATGTGTGTTATTAGGATTTGGTAGTTGGGTGGAATTTCTTTTCTTTCCTTTTTTTTTGTTTTATATGAAACTATCCTAGTTTGCTACTATATTACATATTGCATTGTTGACTAGAGTTGGAAATGAAAATGAAGCTGCCTACTTGGGACTATTGGTGTAATTTTTTTTCTTTGGTTGCAGATTAATTAGAATGCAAATTCCAAATTTATCTTTTCACAATTTCTGTCTAATTTTTTTATCTTATTTGATAGAAACAGCCAGAAGTTGAAAAGAGAGACAGAGAAGAAGAGATAAAGAGATACCCACAGCACCGCTTCACCACTCATAAGCTTTCCTTCTGTAGGTGGGGACTGGGTACTTGAACCCACGTTGCAACATGTGTGCTCAACCCATTGCACCACCATCTGGCCACCTTTTTTTTTTCCTCATAATTTCTCAGAAGAAATAATGTGTATCTTTTAAATATGTTTTTTATTGTATTTACTTATTGCTGAATAGAGACAGAGAGAAATAGAGAGGGGAGGAGAAGATAGGGAGGGAAAGAGACAGAGACACCCACAGCTCTGCTTCACCACTTGTGATGTTTTCCCTACAGGAGGAGACTGGAGGCTTGAACCTGGGTTCTTGTGCATTGTAATGTGTGCACTTAACCAGGTGTGCCATGGCCTGGCCCCATAATGTGCATCTTACAGGAAACACCTTATAATGTGACATTATACATGATGTTTAATGAAATTTACCTAAGTTGCTAATAAAAGGTTTTTCATGACATTAGATTTCAATTTGCAGAAATATAGACTTCCTTAAAATGTAGTTTTCAGAAGTTGATATAACAGTGATAACAAAAAATAACTAACATTTGCTAAGTCTTATGTATCAGGTTCTAGTTGTTAAGTACACATATAATTTCACTGAATCCTCATATCCAACTCTGGTGACACATATAATCTCATAAATAAGAGAACTAGGTTTTGAAAGGCTAAATTATTTTTCCTGGGGCATACAGGAGTAAAAGTGACTGACATGGGATTAGAATCTAGGTGATGTTTTAGCCTATGTTAAACCGCCTTCCTTTTATGGTGCCTCTTCCTCGTGAATAGCAGTACTAATCTTTCTCTCTTTTAAAAACAATGTGAAATTAAACATGAATGGATTCCATTTTTTCAGACCATTTTATTTGACTAATAAAACCCTGTTATCCAAATTGGATTTATCCAAATCCAATCCAAGCCATATTGGTTGGGTTCAGATCTTACAAATTAAGGGAACTTAGGTCTCTTAGTTCCTCAGTTTCTTCATGTGTAAAATGAGGATAATAAAAGTAGAACCTACCTGGGTTGCTGAGGTATCCCAGCTGTAAAGGGTTTGTCTCACATGATTGAGACCCTGGGCTTGGCCACAGGCACTGTATATAATGCAGCAATACGCTCGTCTCTTTTTTTTCCCTTAATATAAAATAAGAATAAAAAAATAATAATGACCTTAAAGAGTCACTCTAAGATTCAGTGTTTCCAAAGACTATATATAGGAGCAAGACACTTCATGAAGTAAGGGTTAAAAAGGATAACTAAAGGCATGATTATCCACATGTGTCACTTGATTCTCAAATTCTGAGGGACATTATAATAAAGATCAAGGTAGCCAGGGGGGTGGCGCAGTTTTAAACTTGCTAAGGCCCCGAGCTTTGTCCCTGGAACTGTATACGGCAGAGCAATATACAGATAAGCTGCTTAATTGTCTCTTTCCCTTGTTAATACGTAGATAAGAAAGCAACATCTAGGGAGTGGGGGGGGGGTAGCACAGTGAGGGTATGCGCACGTTGCGGGAAGTGCAAGGACAGACGTAAGGATCCCCACCTGCAGGGGAGTCACTTCATTGGCGGAGAAGCAGGTCTGCAGGTGTCTATCTTGCCCCTCTCTGTCTTCCCCTCCTTTCTCCATTTCTCTCTGTCCTATCCAACAACGACGACATCAATAACTACAACAATAAAACAACAAGGGCAACAAAAGGGAATAAATAAATATTAAAAAAAGAAACATCTAATTAGGAACACACATAGTGTGCTAAGAATTAAACTTGGGGACCGGTTGTCAGCGCACGGGGTTAAGTGCACTTAGGGAGAAGCACAAGGACCAGCGAAAGGATCCTGACTCAAGCTCGGACTCAAGCGCCCAGTTCTCCACCTGCAGGGGTGTTACTTCACAAGTTGTAAAGCAGGCCTGCAGGTGTCTATCTTTTCTCCCCCTCTTTGTCCTCCCCATCTCTCTTGATTTCACTCAACATCAGCAATGACTACAATAACAATAATAGCAACAACAATGGCAACAGAAATGGGGAAAATGGGGAAAATGGCCTTCAGGAGCAGTGGATTTGTAGTGCAGGCACTGAGCCCCAGCAATGACTCTGGAGGCAGAATAAATAAATAAATAAATAAATAAATAAACAAATAAATAAATTAGCAGGAGTGAAGTCTATACTTTCCCTTTGACTTTCTTGGGGTTAGTCTCTCGACAGGCCTAGGCTGTCACTGTCAAGATGAACCATTTGGAAGCAAAAAACTCAACCATCATTCACCTCTACAAATGAAACAGTGATTGTCTTGGATAATTAGAAATGCTGAGTAGGTAGTTATTGGCTATGGTTTACCTAACTGATCATATCAGCGTTGCTGTTTCTAAGATTGTAATGGCCTTCCTCTCTGTTCTCAAAATGACTACTACAGATGCAGAATTCAGGCATTCACTGAAGGAGAAAAGGAACAGAGTGAGTTTTCTTTGTCCCTTTTATTAGGAAAATCAGAATTCTAGGAAGGCCCCAGCACACTGGTGCCAAGGTCTCACTTATTAGAACTAGGGCCCCCATATCATCCTCTTGGTTTGCCAATATACACAGACAGCAGAGAGCAGAGGTGGATTTTGACTAGTCAATAGTATTATTAAGTGGCATCATTAGTATCTACTAACTACATTTATATACTAGTTGGAGTATATATATTAATGTAAATGAGAAAGTGCCACTTATAAAATAATAATTGTGAGCTGCATGCTAGATAATTTATGGTAATTATTTTATTCATTCATCAAGAATGTTTGATAAAGTAGATGAACAAACTGTAATCCAGACTGACTACTAGTGGATATTATATTATTTTCTCTTAAATTTATTTTTAATTATTGGATAGAGACAGAAATTGAGAGGGGAGGAGGAGATAGAGAGACACCTGCATCCCTGCTTCACCACTCATGAAGTTTTCCCCCTGCAGGTGGAGTCCAGGGGCTAGAACTCAGATCCTTGCACACTGTAATGGGTGTGCTTAACCAGGTGCACTACTGCCTGGCCCTGTGTGCATTATTTTCTTTTAACCTAGACCTGACATATTGGAAACTCTGTGCTTATAGCTGGAACATGCAAAAGGGAAGACAGTGGTAGGATAATAACCTCAAATCACTGAATACTTAAAACATGCTGGGCATTCCAAAATTTAACACATTTAAAAAACAACTGTATTCTTACAAAAATCCTGTGAGGGGTTGAGTAAGTGGCTTAGTAGGTGCATCATTTTCTCTGCATACATAATGCTCCAGATTTGATGTCCTTTAATTCAAATAGAAGGGAAAAAAAAAAACCAACCTGACAACATCTTAAATACAGCTTTAACATTCTCTTTGTTATATTAGGCCATTCTAGAACCAGAAGCTTTGTGGACATGAGGAAAAAGCAATTATAATGCATTGTCTTTGTTAACTAAGATGATAGAGGCAAATACTTAGCAGGAGGCTTGGAATAAACACTGTGACGGGACTGAGGAATAGGAACCATTTTTTCCTTATAGACGTTTACTTTTAAATTAAAGATACTTTAAGGGCCTACTCCCCTTCAAAGGCAGTAATGAAGAGTTTCAGAAAGAGAAGAGTTAGCACAATCCACTGAAAAGAATGAAAATGGATATACAATACATAGGAAGTAGAACACATACAGTAGCAGACAGCAATGGCCAAAGGGAAAGAATTGAAATAGGGATATGGGGAGGTGGCTCAGTGGGTAGAACACATGTTTTGCAAGTGTGAGGCCCCATGTTCCGCCCCTGGTCCTGGATATGAAGAAGTAGCACTCTGGATCTCACTCTTTTCCCTCAGAAAATAAATGCATAAATAAATAAATATTTTCTTTTTTTAATTTATAAAATGGTAATATTGACAAGACTATAGGATAAGAAGGGTACATTTCCACACAGTGCCCACCCCCAGAGCCCCATATTCAATCCCCTCCCTTGATAACTTTCCTATTCTTTATTCCTCTGGGAGTATGGACCCAGGGTCATTATGGGGTGCAGAAGGTGAAAGGTCTGGCTTCTGTAATTGCTTCTTCACTGAACATGGTTGTTGGCAGGTCGATCCATATTCCCAGTCCGCCTCTCTCTTTCCCTAGTGGGGCGGGTGGGGTCCTCTGCCCAAGGAAGTCAGGTTGGCATCATGGTATCATCTGGAACCTGGTGACTGAAAAAGAGTTAAGATATAATGCAAACAAATTGTTAACTAATCATGAATCTAAAGGCAAGAATATTGCAGATGAAGATTTGGGGTCTCTGTTTTGGAAAAAGCTAGTAGGTCTATTTTAGGTCTATTCCAAGAGGCCCATGACTTCACTAATTTTTGCCTGAGCCTGACATCTAATATGCAGGTGGACCCAGGTGATTGCCTGGGGAGATGGTGTCATAGTTGGAAAAAGAACTAGAAAGCTGGATCAGGGAAGACAGTAGCTCCCAAATGTGGGGAAAATATATAAATATTATTAACTGTAAACCCAACTAGTTTGATCTGGGGCCCATATTCAGCACAGGAGCCTATGTAACCTCTGCATCCTGGTAGGTCTGAGCTCCCATTATGTGTTCATGGCTAAGAACATTCCAGGCTGCACTAATTTTGGGACCTATCTTCCTCGGGTAGTATGTAGAGTATGCTGTCCAACCTCCCTTTGGAGAATGGAACATTTTCTATCGTTATTGATCCACATTGAGGGAAAGGCCCTGTAGGGCCCCACAGAGCAGTTCATTATGTTTTCCCTGATGGAGATGAACAGAGACAGTGGAGAGAGGGATCTGTTAGAGGTCTAGGCCCATCATGTCTGTGTGGGAACCCCAAGGCTCCCTAACTAGGGCCCCACATGATGGGATGGCCTGGTAGTGACAAAAGAGTCATTGTTAAAGTATGCCAGTCTCTTGCCCTCAAAAATTCTATGGGAATCTTTATTGTCAGCACAACAGTAAGAGTTTATAAATGAATTTTGAATGCCAGCTGTTGGGTTTTTTTTTCTTCATTTTTTAAGCTTCAGATAAAGGGAGAGGGAAAGATAGCATTGCAGCAGATCTTCCCCTGTGGTGTTGGGACACTGCCATGTGTTGAAACCTGGGTCACATACACTGACAAGGGATGCAGTCCAAGTGAGCTAGCTTCTTGTCTCTGATTTCATTTCTTAAGGCATCTGTCGGTAGATCTGTTCATTATTCATCAGGTACATGCTTATGGGTGGGGTGTATCCCTTCTAATCATCAGGAAAGTGATTTCATGCAACAATGATGTTTAAAGGGTTATAGTGAAGCATTTTTAGTCCCTCTTTTGTTTTTCTGTATCTAGAAGCTGTGCACACATGACAATATGTTGTAAGTTGTAACACTGCTTCTTTATTCCCTTTTTTGTACAACACATACATATTGAATCTGTGGGTTTTTTTTTAATATAAATCTTTATTTATTATTGGATAGGGACAGAAAGGAATTGTGAGTACCCTCCCTAACACTTCCTCTCCACTATTCCAAGCTTTGGGTCCATGATTGCTCAACAATTTGTTTGGCTTTGTATGTTAACTCTCTTTTCAGCCACCAGGTTCCAGATGTCATCAGGATGCTGGCCAGGCTTCCCTGGATTGAAGACCCCACCAATGTGTCCTGGAGCTCAGCTTCCCCAGAAACCCACCCTACTAGGGAAAGAGAGAGGCAGACTGGGAGTATGGACCAACCAGTCAACGCCCATGTTCAGCGAGGAAGCAATTACAGAAGCCAGACCTTCTACCTTCTGCAACCCTCAATGACCCTGGGTCCATGCTCCCAGAGGGATAGAGAATGGGAAAGCTACTGGGGAGGGGGTGGGATATGGAGATTGGGTGGTGGGAATTGTGTGGAATTGTACCCCTCCTACCCTATGGTTTTGTTAATTAATCCTTTCTTAAAAAAAAATAAATAAAGTAAAAGTCTTAAGTAAAAAAAAAAAAGAAAGGGGAAACAGAGAGGGAGAGAGACAGAGAAACACTTGAAGCCATGCTTCACCACTCATGATGCTTTTCCTCTGCAGGTGGGGACTAGTGACTGGAACCTGGGTCTTTGAGCACTGTAATATGTGTGCTTAACTGGGTACATCCTGACCTGGTCTGAATCTGTGTTGTTTAGAATGAGGCAAATATTTGAGACTTCATTTTGATTTATAATAATTTTAGTGCTTAGATAAGATTATTTATTAAGATTATTTATTAAGATTATTAAGATTAGAGTATTCTAATTATAAATAATAGAGTATTCATGAAGTTATTGACAAGTGCTTGACTCTATAAATATTTCTAAGCCCAATTTTTCATTTAATTTCCTCAACAATGTAGTGGAATATGATCTCTTGCTATTTTTATTTCACATGATGAGTAAATGGAAAACTCATCTCTGCCCAGAGCCTCAACATACAGATATATGCTTGAAAATTTTATGCTATGCAGCTATTAGAATTAGAATTTAGAACTCCATTCTATTTTTATTCTAAAGCTACATAGAATTTTAAGTTTCCTGTGGAAAAGTGGAAGTAATTAGGGCCATTTTTTCTCATTGATCATGGCAATGCCTTTTGTATTGCTGATGCTTCAGTGAAAATTTGTTGAATAAAGGCATGAATCAGTAATAAAATACAGAGCAAGTTCTAATGTCTGAGGAATTTAGAGTAATTGCATTTCCTAGTTATTTGCAATCATATTCAAAGTGCAGAGGTACAGATATTTGTTGATACCAAGTGGCCCAATCTCAGTGTTTTCGATTACTGTGTATGTGTGAATTATCTGTGTCCCATGTTAATTTTTCTTTGAAAATATGTGATGTTCATTATGTCACCTAGTCCTGGCTTCCCCTTTGTTCTCTTGACAGAGACACTCATTAAGAGACACAGGATCAAAGCCTTGAGCTGACTGAGGAGAAATAAACATTCGTGTGGCAGCA
The DNA here is from genome assembly GCF_950295315.1 of Erinaceus europaeus. Lineage (NCBI taxonomy): Eukaryota > Metazoa > Chordata > Mammalia > Eulipotyphla > Erinaceidae > Erinaceus > Erinaceus europaeus. The sequence continues at coordinate 83,375,789 of NC_080175.1, read as the reverse complement.
GAATAACTCCTCATAAAGACAGGCTTCTGCATTTGCTTTCTGTCTGAAAGAGCAGCTTTATGAACCTGCTCCTCATAGTAATTTTCTTGCTTCAGGAAATCAGGTCATGGTTCCAATCTGACAGTGTGACTTTTACACAGATTTTGGGCTATCTTTGCCAGCGCTCCCTTGTTGTGCAGATAATTGAGAATTGACTGAAATATATACATTTTCCTTTAGGGTAATCAATGGAAATAAAGAAAAGTAAATTTATTTCTCCTGGAGATTTGGAGGAATTGAATTTATAGTATTTTAATATATAGTATCAAACTCTAGTTAAAAAAAGAGTATATTACTGATTACATTATTTCACTTCACTTGGTTTTTATCATCTAACCCAAAGAACTTAGCTTGGTGTTTAAGACTCCCAAGCCCTAGCCTCAAACATCATACTGACTTTAATTTCAACTTCTTTCATATGTATATTATGCAAGGCCAAATTGAATTATAGGTTATTTCCTGGACATTCAGTATATTTTTCAGTTCTTAAAAAGCCTACTCCCAAAGCAACGATTGCCACCTCAACATGCTTCACCTCAGACTGTATCCAGAGACTTCACGTGTGGAATGACAACCCTTCAGCTTCATTACTCGGGTGAGACCTTTCCTTTTATAGTACACTCTAATTTCATCTCAGGTAGTTCACTTTCTAACAAAGTCCCATAACCTAGATATACACCAATTTCTGTGAGAGAGAGCTTATGTGCACACGTATCCATAAACTACTGCAAAATATATACCTGAAAGCAGAAGTACACTAGAGTTTGCAGTGAGTACCTCTCTAACACTTCCTCTCCACTATTCCAAGCTTGGGATCCATGATTGTTCAACAAATTGTTTGGCTTCATATGTTAACTCTCTTTTCAATCACCAGGTTCCAGATGCCACCAGGATGCTGGCTAGGCTTCCCTGGATTGAAGACCCCACCAATGTGTCCTGGAGCTCAGCTTCCCCAGAGACACACCCTACTAGGGAAAGAGAGAGGCAGACTGGGAGTATGGACCGACCAGTCAACGCCCATGTTCAGCGGGGAAGCAATTACAAAGCCAGACCTTCTACCTTCTGCAACCCTCAACGACCGTGGGTCCATGCTCCCAGAGGGCTAGAGAATGGGAAAGCTATCATGGGAGGGGGTGGGTTATGGGGATTGGGTGGTGGGAATTGTGTGGAGTTGTACCCCTCCTACCTTATGTTTTTGTTCATTAATCCTTTCTTAAATAAAAAATTAAAAAAAAAAAGCCTACTCATTCTTTTGGGATGCTATCCCTTTATAAAGCACTAATGTCTTTGAATAAAGATGATATTCTTTTGAGTCAAAATGAGTGAAAGTATATAATAAAAGCACATCTCTTTTCTTTTTTTTAATATATATTTATTTATTTTCCCTTTTGTTGCCCTTGTTGTTTTTCATTGTTTTTGTAGTTATCATTGTTATTAATGTCATCATTGTTAGATAGGACAGAGAGAGAAATGGGGAAGGGACAGAGAGGGGGAGAGAAAGACAGACACCTGCAGACCTGCTTCACCATTTGTGAAGCGACCCCCCTGCAGGTGGAGAGCTGGGGGCTCGAACCGGGATCCTTACGCTGATCCTTGTGCTCTGCACCACGTGCGCTTAAGCCGCTGTGCTACCGCCCGACTCCCAGCACATCTCTTTTCTATCTCATTCCTGTGTCCTATGATCTTAGTTGGAAGCTGCAAATTTTCTATGAATGTGTCAATATGTGTATATATATTTGAACTTTTAAGAAAATGGTCATCACTGGGGTGTCACTGTTCCTGGATGGCTTTTATTTGTTATTTATTTTTAATTGAGGCAGTTAAAGCTTTACAGTTCAACCATTAATATATGCATACACTTTCATTATGTAATAAGCCCCCAGAATTTTCTTCCTATCCTCCCTCCCCCACTCTTCCCAGAGTCCTTTACTTTGGTACAATACATCATGTCTAGTCCTTTTTTCCCCTTTATTGGGGGGATTAATGGTTTTACAGTCCAGTCCATGTTTCACTGTGTGCTCTCCCTCCTCTCCCTACTTTATTAAGTCCTGCCAATAAATGAGGTCATTTGGTATTCGCCATTCTCTTTTTGGCTTATCTCACTCAACATGATGTCCTCAAGTTTCATTTAAGACGATGCAAAGGAGACAACCTCATCATTTTTAACAGCTGAGGAGGAGTATACCATCATATATATATATATATGCTACAATTTTTTTTTATCCTTTCATCCGATGTTGGACATCTGGATTGCTTCCTGGTTCTGGCAATTACGATCTGTGCTGCTATGAACATAGGTATACACAGATCTCTTCTGATAGGTGTTTCTGTCTTTTTTGGGTAATTCCTCAGGAGGGAGGGAGGGAGAGAGGGGGAGAGACAAAGAAAAGGGAGAGAGAGAGAGAGAGAGAGAGAGAGAGAGAGAGAGAATATAGGCACCAAAACTCCCAGTCCTGTGGAGGCCAGGCTTGAACCTGGGTCTTGCACATGGCAAAATGGGCACACTATTCAAGTGAGATATCTTGGTGTATCCCCGCCCCCCTTTTTTCTTCTGCAAAATATTTAATTTCAAATGTTGCTACATAAATTCAACATGATTTCTAGGGATTGTCAGTCAGAGTGATAATTCAAGTCTTTCTTAGTCACCTCTACTCGCCATTCACCTGATTTTTGCAGATGTTCTCATTTACAAAATAGGGCTAATTAGTGACCCACACTGTCTGGAGGTAAAGAAACTATACCTGTTTGCTTTGCCATCTGCTCTGTCTTGGATTGGTACATATTCAGTACCGCCCCCACCGCCACCAACCCCCAATAGCACACTCCTCTCCAATACCCATGGTGACTGGCTCCCATTCCATCTGGTTGATTCTGATTATTTCAGTACAACTGTTCAGACTTATAAACCTAGCAATTAAAAGAACTTAGACACGATAATATCTATGTAGACTTAAAACAGCATACCCTGAAAAAAGTGTGAGGGGGTTTTATAAGTCATTGTTTCATTGAAGGGACTATTATTATTTTAATGGAACATGTTGTACATGCAAATTATTTTAAAAGGTTTCTTTCTTTGCTTCTGAATGTGTCAGGCCATCATTTACAAATAGCAGATTAACCATGTTTTATTATAATTGTTGCAAATTTGATGATGGTGAAAAGCAGCAATATAAATCCAAGCTTTTTTAATTATTATTATGTTTTTTTTTTCTACCAGTGCTTCTATGCAGTGATTAAGAGTGCCTGTGACTCGTTCTAGAGTGATCATTTCAACTGGCTCAAGTCCATTAACTGCAGGGAAAAACACCTGGCAAGGCGGTTGGTAGCAGCCCATTCTTGTTAACCTTTCAGCCTCCACAATAGCTATCAGCAGGCTCAGAGTTTGGCCCTCTAATAAACTAAAATTAAGGATGCTGACAGCTAATAACTTTTTATGGGTTTCCAGGACTAAATAAAAGAAAATGTTCTGATTAATTAGAATCAATGGATTTTTAAATTCAATATCTTAGAATTGAATAATTTTCTGATTTATAAAATATAGCTCAGTGTGTTTTTTCCCAGAAAACATTTTCCTATAAATAAAATAGATTTCCCGAAGTGCAATATTGTACCCTATTTAAGTGAGTTTAATTTTCAACTACTGTGCTATTATTTTTAGTAAAAGGTAGAGCAGCAAAGAGATGGAGAGCTGAGTACCAACTCTAGAAGTAAAGTTTAACTTTATTTTTTTCAACATGTAAAAGAATTTCTGTTGTTTATAGAAGTCCCTTAATCCTCTATAAATGTGGGATATTAAATACCCATCTTCTAGGAGAAACCATTTAAGGACAGTGTTTAAAATGTTTACCAACATCTTTCTTTTTGCCTTGCCTGTAAGAAAATTAAACAATCTGCAGGTAGAACATATTTGTAAAGAGAATCTATTCAATATTAATTATGTGGAAACTAAGTGAGATTAAGGAGGCATTTAAGACAACCAGAGTGGGAGACTCACAAGAACAACTCTTGTCCTGTGAAACCTAGACAGAAGATATTTTCTATTTGAGTACAATCATTGAGGCTCAGGTATTGGATACAGTTCTTCTAGAAGACATGACTAAGATCAGGTTAGAGAGCCAGTTTATATCATTCCTGACTTTAGGTAAAAATACTGAAGTATCATGGCGGGGAGATAGGTCACTTTACGATGTGTGAGGACACAGTTCCAGGTCCTAGTCACCGTATGGAGCACCATGAAAAGGGGAAGATTTGCTAGCAGTGGCATGGTGCTGTGGTGTCTCTTTCTGTGTCTCTCACTCTGGGTAGTAGGAATGAAATAAAGAGAAAGAAAGTGGGGAGAGAAAAGGAAAACTGTGTCGGTACCAAGTCCCAGCAATAAGCCTGGTATAAAGAAAAGGAAAGAAAAAGCAAATATTTTTTGGGCTAGTAAGGTAGCTCACCTGGTAAACTGCCTGCATTGCCAGACAAGTTAACTGTCTAAAGAGGTATTTAAAAAAAAAATATATATATATATTTATTTTCCTTTTTGTCGTCCTTGTTTTTTTATTGTTGTTGTTGTTGTTGATGTCCTCGTTGTTGGATAGGACAGAGAGAAATGGAGAGAGGAGGGGAAGACAGAGAGGGAGAAAGATAAGACACCTGCAGACCTGCTTCACCACTTGTGAAGTGACTTCTCTGGAGGTGGGGAGCTGGGGGGGCTCGAACCTGAATCCTTATGCGGGTCCTTGTCCTTTGTGCCACATGTGCTTAAGCCGCTGCGCTACCACCAGACTCCCTCTCCTCTCTTTGTGTCTCCTCTCTTTGTCTCTCTTGGTTTCTGTTTCTGAATGAAAAACTTGTCCCAGGGCTGTGAAATTGTGCATGCACGAGGTTGTGATTACACCAGTTTCTTTTTTTTTTTAATTTCAAAATGGTTGAAAAATAAAAGTATTTTATAATACTTGACTATTGTATGGAAATCAAGTTATATATATATATATGTATATATATATATATACATATATATATATATATATAATATATCCACAAATAAAGTAAGATTGGCATATAGCTGTACCCAATAATTTACAGCCTGCCTGTGGTTGCTGCTTGCGGTAGTGGAAGAGTTGTGTAGTTGCAGTAGAGACTACATGACCGATAAAGGCTAAAACATATTATCTTCTTTTAGTAGACAGTTTACTTACCTTTGCAATATACTGTCTTAGAATGTAGCCCAGAGTAAAGGGACTGAAGAATCTGAAGAATCAAACCATAATCTGAAAGGAAGTGAATTAACCCTCTAAGAGACCATTGTATTATTGAATTCACTAAATCTGACTAGACAAAAATTAAGATTCATTTGAAATTCTAGGTGATAGAAATTCTTCCATATATTCTTAGCTGGCTCAATGGACACTCTAAGTTATGAATGAGCTGTGAGATATCTCAGAAAGGGGAGTCTCTAAGGCCTTCAAGAGACTCAGTGCAGATTTACTCACACTTTATGTGATGATGCTATAGAGCAAGTATAAAAACAAAGATTTTATTAAAACTCAGCATATGAAACCTCTAGGCAATATTGTGAAATAGCCGTTTCCACCTATTCTCTTTCTTTCCCCTTTGAAATCTGCCGGCAGCTTGATAGCTACGTTTGATACGATACCAACTTGACTCAGGCTGTTTCATTGATATGTCATTCTGGATGACTTTTCCATAAGACAGTGGAACACTTCTGTCTACAAAGAAATTTGAATTTGATATTTATGAATATATTAAGTCTTCCAGATATTTTTGAAAGAAAAATAGTTGCCAGTGCAAAGGAATACATTCCTAATGGAAAGTGCAGTGCTGATATTTGGTCATGCGTTTTTTTTAGAATTTAAGTTGTGGGTGGCTGCTAACACAATAGATTCATTTTTCTAAAGGAATCTCATATATTCATATATATATATATATATATATATACACACACACATACATATGTATGTATATGTACTTGTGTACATTTGCAAATCTATATACATACTGAAATCTGCCACCTTCCAAAATATAACTTGAACAGAAATTTAATTTCATGAACAATACCCTAAAGCAAGAATAAGAATTACCTTAGAAAGAAAAGTGCTTCATCTAGGAAAAATCTCATCAAAAGAGAGTGTAGTAGGGCCTGGTAGGTGGCACAGTGGATATAACACTGGACTTTCAAGCATGAGGTCATGAGTTCAATTCCCAATATCCTGTGTGCCAGAGTGATGCTCTGGTTCTCTCTCTCTCTCTCAATTACACATACACATATACATGTACAGAGAGAAGGGAGAGAGAGAGAAAGAGAGAGAGAGAGAGAGAGAAAGGGATTCTATATAGGACCAATGAAATAGCTCACTCGGATAGTATATTGCTTTGCCATTTGAAAAACCAAGAACAGAGCCCAACCCCTACTTCACTGAAGGAAGCTTTGGTGCGGGATTCTTTTTCATCTTACTCTCTCCCTCACTCTGTTTCTATCTAAAGCAACCAAGCAAACAAACAGAGAATGTAAGACTTTGGTCTATATACATCCCCTTGCTTACTGTACCTTTTTGGGGTAACTTTCTAAACTTCATTTAAAAAAAATTTTTTTTTTTTATTTATAAAAAGGAAACACTAACAAAAACCATGGGATAAGAGGGGTACAACTCCACACAATTCCCACCACCAGATGTCCATATCCCATGCCCTCTCCTGATAGCTTTCCTATTCTTTATCACTCTAGGAGTACGGACCCAGGGTCATTGTGGGATGTAGAAGGTGAAAGGTCAGGTGTCTGTAACTTACCTTCTTATTATCCTTACCAATAACCTCCTCATTCACTAAGCTTTAAATAGCTAATTGTGTCTAATATCATGTAGGGACTCACTCAGAATTTCTGACTACTTTCTAATGTGTAGAGGAAGTGTGCATGTTACTACTATAATCAATTCTTTACTTTTTCTTCCACCAATCTGCCTAATGTCTGTTTGATTATCTGTGCAGCTTCTAAAGAACCCAGATGGATGATTTCCTTTGCTCGCCAAGAACTAGCTTCCTTTCTTTGCATTAAAAAAATATGTTACAGACTCCAATTTTAAAGGAAGGGAAATGTAAATAGATAAAAATTGATGGTGATTAAAGATGTGGCTCCCAGTTGAGAAAGTGACTCAGCAGTAAAGAACTTTTTTTTCTTTTTCTTTCTTTCTTTCTTTCTTTTTTTTTTTTTTTTTGGCCTACTTGAAGCCTTAGACTTAATCCCTTTCACTTTCTATGCCAGACTGGTGTTTTGGCCTCTTTCATATTTACCGTCTCTTATAAAGATAAATAAATTAAAAAAAAATAAACACACCTGGATTTGCAAGCCAAGTGGAAAGGAATGCTGAGGTAGTCAACTAGTCCTTAAACTTAATATTGAATTTAATATTAATATTGACTAGGGATTATACCTCTTATCAATTATAGAGCAGCCATACTATCAATACAATCCTTCTGGTAGCATTTCCATCTTAAGTAGCATATAAAATTTCTTTAACCCAACCTCTAGTAACAATTATGCTTATAAGTATTTCAATTTCCATTTTACAGACAAGAAACAAGAACAAACAGATTTCATCACTTTATCACTTGAGTTAATGCAGTTCATATGTAGAGATAATCAAGCAAACTGAAGTTCACGTTTATGTAATTTTGAAACTTGCATTGTCAAGTAGAGAAAAAAATTTACGTCCTAGCTGTAAGTTTGATCCTACTTTTATGTTCAAAATATTTTCTTTATGTGTAAATACCTTAGATTTTCTAGTGAGTTGTTTTAAAAGTTTCTGGAGTATACTACTTTATTTCTCTGATTCTCAAGGATAGGCGATCAGGTTTAGCAATGCTAGCATTCTTCTTGGTAAAGGAGACAAGACAAGTTAGCAACTTATTGTACAGAATTAACCTTGATTGTATTTGATGATAATTCAGTTTTACTTAGGGGTGTTTTTTTTCACCACTCCAAGGACTCTTTTATCCATTCATACAATTTGCTGCCAAACTAAATGATGTACTTAAATAAAATGGTCAAAGATAATCACTACAACAAAGAAAAGAACAGAACAATTGCTATTGTAATGTCATTCAGGTTTGGATCACCCCAGTCATGATACAAGGGCTGTGAAATTATGGTAATCTATATTTTTTTCAGTTAAATAATATAAATTTCTAGTCATCTGGGTTTAAACAAAAGTTACCTTAAATGTAGTTGGTCTCAGGCATTATAATGCTGACTGGTATAAGAACAATTTCCTTAATAAATCATCATGGAGTGAATGGGGACACAGAATTCTGGTGGTGGGGAAAGTGTGGAATTATACTCCTGTTATCTTATAATTTTGTTAATAAATATTAAATCACTAATAAAATAAAAATAATCCATTTCTTACTGAAGTGTATACTAGTACGTAGCAAATAATTGGCTCGATTACATTATGAAATAGGATAATTGGCACGATGTCTTTCAAAGTCAATGGAGTCTATATAGAATACGAGCTGAATTTTTGTACTGGAGAAAATAATTGCAGAGTTTCCATACTATCTGGTAATTTAATAAGATCATATTTTTATTTCCTCCCCTCTTCCTTCTTTCTCTCCTTCCTTTTTCCAATTTCTTCTTCCTTTCTTCCTCCCTTCTTTTCTTTTTCCTCCATACTTCATTCTTACCTTCTTTCCTTTCCACTTTTTAAAATTAATTTATTTATTTTCCCTTTTGTTGCCCTTGTTAATATTGTTGTGGTTATTGATGTTGTTGTTGTTGGGTAGGACAGATAGAAATGGAGAGAAGAGAAGACAGAGGAGGAGAGAAAGACAGACACCTGCAGACTCGCTTCACCGCTTGTGAAGTGACTCCCCTGCAGGTGGGGAGCCGGGGACACATTTCCACTTTTTTCCCCCTACCTCCTGCTCTCCTTTCTTCCTTTCCTTCCTTTTTCCTTCTCTTCTTGCCTGACTCACCTTCCTTTCTAAGATCCCCTTCTAAGCCACATACTGTCCTGCTGTTGATGTCTCCCTTAAGGTCAGTAAGTACCTTTTTACATATTTGAGTGCACACTTATTGGGAATATATATATTGATGATGGTTATATCTTCCTATTGGATTGATTCTCTGATCAATATGTAGTGTCCATATCTATCACTTTTCAACTTCTTTACCTGAAAGTCTAATTTATCTGATATTAGAATAGCACTACTATCATTCTGTTTGCATTATTGGCTTGGAATACCTTGTTCTAACCTTTCACCTGGAGCTTCTGTTTATCTTTCTTTTGGATGTGTGTTTCCTGGAGACACAAAATAGATAGATCTTGCTTTTGAATCCACTCAGTCACTCTGAATATTTTGATTGGCAAATTCAGACCATTCACATTTAGGGTGCTTATTGATAAATATGGCTTTCTGATGGCCATTCTGGTTTTTGTTTTGAGGTTGTTTTATGTTGTTGTTGACTCTTTTCCTGATGTTATTTTATGTGGATGATTTTCTATAAATGGTCTTGTCTACTGTTTTTTTCCTACTTGTCTTTTTGCTATATTTTGTTTTGTGGCTATCATGAATATTGTGTCTAGATTACAAGAGTTTTTTAAGTTATTTGTAAAATAAAAAATATCAATAAGACTATAGGATATGACGGGCACAGTTCCACACAACTCCCACCACCAGAATTCTGTATCCCATCCCCTCCTTTGAAAGCTTTCCTGGGAGTCGGGCGTAGCTCAGCGGGTTAAGTGCAGGTGGTGCAAAGTGCAAGGACCGGCATAAGGACCCTAGTTCAAGCCCCCGGCTCCCCACTTGCAGGGGAGTCGCTTCACAGGCAGTGAAGCAAGTCTGCAGGTGTCTATCTTTCTCACCCCCTCTCTGTTTTCCCCTCCTCTCTCCATTTCTCTTTGTCCTATCCAACAATGACAGCAATAACAACAACAATGATAAACAACAAGGGCAACAAAAGGGAAAATAAATAAATAAATGTAAAATAATAATAATAATAATAATAATAATAATAAAAAGAAAGCTTTCCTAAACTTTATCCCTCTGGGATCATGGACACAGGATCATTATGGGTGCAGAAGATGGAAGGTCTGGCTTCTGTAATTGCTTCTCTGCTGGAGATGGGTGCCGGACATGGGTGTTTCTAGGTCAATCCATTTTCTCAGCCTGTCTCTCTCTCTCTTTCCCTAGTGGGGCAGGGCGCTGGAGAGGTGGGGTTCCAGGATATATTGGCAAGGTTGTCCGCCCAGGGAAGTCATATTGGCATCATAGTAGCATCTGCAACTTGGAGGCTTAAAAATAATTAACTATAGAGCAGAACAGATTGCTTAATAATCATGAACCTAAAGGCAAGAATATAATGTATGAGATTTAAAGTCTTCATTTTGGAAAAAACTAATAGGTCTGTTTTAGGTATATTCCAAGAGGTGCATGACTTCACTAATTTTTGCCTGAGCCTGACAGTTAACATGCAGGTGGACCAAAGGCATTGTCTGGGTTGATGGTGTCAGAGTTGGAAATAGGACTAGAAAGCTGGATCAGGGAAAAGAGTAGCACCAAAGGGTGGAGTGTGAGGATAGATTTTCTGCTTTACTATAGGGGAGTAGGGGTAGGGACACAGACCTTTGGTGGTGGGAATGGTGTTAGTAAACACTCCTATTAACCTATAGTCTTAGAAATCACTATTCAATCAATATGAGAGGGGAAAAATAAATTGAATGTCTCAAACTTTTTGATGCATAGACCCCAGTTCTGAGTATATATTCCTTTAATCTAAGTACTGAAGGCTTCAAATTGGTAACCTGATTGAATCTTAACAATGGGTTTAATTTGTTAATACATTACTAATAATGTTTTTTCTTTGAAATATTAAATTACCTATAATCTTAGACCAGAAAGACCAGAAGCAGCTGATTGCATCACTACATAAGATACAGCTATATGTAAATAGCATTAACTGATATAAATCATGGGAAGGTCTTCTTTGATACAGAAAATACTAACAATGGGATTTTCAAAGTCAACCAAATTTCCATAATAACTTGGTTATAATAGTAATTATTATTATTTATTGCCTTCTTAAATCAGCAGGAACTCTCCCTGTTTTCTATAAAACCCACATTTCTCCCAGTCCTGGAATCTCTGCTGTGGGGCTCATTTTCCAGCAGGCTCTCATAGCAATTGACACTGCATCTGCTGATCTCAACCTAATCAGTGCAACCAGTCCCACCTCAACATGTTTCACTTTGGACTATGTCCACAGATGCCAGGCCTGCAGTGTCGACCCTTCAGTTTCTGTATTCTGGTGAGACCTTTCCTAGATCATAGGACTCCTTAATTCCATTTGGGGTTTTACCCTTCCTAACAGAGCTATAGCACCTAGATATGGATGAGGGCTCAAGAGACAGAGCATATGTGTGTGCCCATGTACCCATAAGTTAGGGGAAAATATAGACCTTAAAGCAAAAGTGCACAGCAGTTTGCAGTGACTCAGTAAGTGTTGCAAGCAAATAGAAAGACATTAAAAAGACACCATAAAGATTTTTTTTTAGGGGGCTGGGTGATGGCGCACCTGGTTGAACACACATTACAATGCTCAAGGAACCGGGCTCCAGCCCCCAGTCCCCACCTCCAGGGGGAAAGCTTTGCAAGTGGTGAAGCAGTACTGCAGGTGTCTCTCTGTCTCTCTCCATCTCTACCATCTCCATCCCCCTGGATTTCTGGCTGTCTCTATTCAATAAATGCATAAAAATAATTAAAAAAATTTTTTTTAAGTTGGCCTTGGTTCACCAACATTGGCTATGTCACTTTATTTTTCTCTCCCCTTTCCTGTGTTTGATCTTTCCTGTTGTTGTGTTCCTGGTTCTATTCTAATAGTGATCTCATTAAAATTTGGAATTCCTTTCCTTCTTCTTTTCATGTGGAACTTATCTCAGTAATTCTTGCAAAGTAGGATTAGTAGTGGCAAATTATTTGTCCCTCATATCTGAAAGATAATTTATCAGGATACAGAATTCATGGCTGGCAATTCTTATCTTTTAATACTCTGTGTAATTCCACTTCTTCCTTGCCTCTAGGTTTGTGATAAGAGATCTAATGAAAGCCTGATTGTTCTGCCTTTGTATTGCAGGCCTGACAGCCTGCAGTATTTTTTTCCTGTCCCTAGTTTTGGATAGTTTTACAATGACATGTCTTGTGTGTCATTTTATATTAAAAAATTAAGGTGTGTGTTCACCTTCTTGGATTTCTATATTTTGAATGTTGCTCAGGTACGGAAAATTTTCTGCTAAAATTTCTTTGATTATGTTCTCTACTCTCTCTCCCATCTCTTCTGTCTCAGGAAACCCAATAACTCCGAGATTCATCTTTCTCATGGAGTCTGCTATTTCATGGAGAAGCGCTTCATTTTTCCCAATACTTTCTTCTCCAAGAGTTTTAAGTTCACAAAGTGTGGGTGGTTGTGTCTTCTAGTGTTAAAATTCTCTCCTCCACCTGATTAAGTCTACTTCTGAGGCCTCCAGTCTCAATCTGAACTGCATTCAAAGTGTCCTTTTGGCCCTTGGATATTTTTTTTCCCTGTACTTTGTAATTATTTGGCAAATGATCACTGAGTTCTTGAATCCTAAGTTTCTTGAATTGATTTCATAATAAGCTTTCTGAATTCTTTCTCCATCATGTTTTCTAGATCTGTGACTGTCTGGTCATTTGGGCTTCTGCTATTGCTGTCTGTGTATTTCTCGGTTTCTGCATTTAGTGTTGCTTTTTGTTGTGTCAGCAGGAAGTGTTGTGGCTAAAGTGTTTGATTTCTTTATTTATATATCTTGGTGGGAGAGGGGAGATTTCATCCTGAGTCACCGGCCTGGTGCAGTGGTCTTGCTGTCAATATAGGGCCTCAACTGCTGCTGTCCCAGCTTCTATAGGGTAACAGCCTTGAAAATTCAAGAAGCCACAGTTGTAATTGATGAGTTTTTAGGTGATTTTGTCTTTTCAACAGTTTTTTTGTTGCTTAAACTCGAACCCAGAAGTGGTGCTCCTCTGCTGCCATTATCCCAAGTCAGTGCCAGCTGTCACTGAGCACTGGTTTTTAGTTCTGGGAATTACTCTCACCCCTTTTCTGTCCACAGGCCACAAGTGCTTGTATTTACCTATGGCTTAGGTAATTTTTCCTTTCCTTCCCTTCCCTTTCTTTCCCTTTCCTTTTCCTTTTCCTTTTCCTTTTCCTTTCCTTTCCTTTCCTTTCCTTTCCTTTCCTTTCCTTTCCTTTCCTTTCCTTTCCTTTCCTTTCCTTTCCTTTCCTTTCCCTTCCCTTCCCTTCCCTTCCCTTCCCTTCCCTTCCCTTCCCTTCCCTTCCCTTCCCTTCCCTTCCCTTCCCTTCCCTTCCCTTCCCTTCCCTTCCCTTCCCTTCCCTTCCCTTCCCTTCCCCTCCCCTCCCCTCCCCTCCCCTCCCCTCCCTTTTCTTTTCTTTTCTTTTTCTCTCTCTCATTATTTTTCTTCCTTCTTTCTCCCTCCTTTCCTTCCTTCCTTCCTTCCTCCCTCCCTCCCTCCCTCCCTCCCCTCCCCTCCCCTCCCCTCTCCTCCTTCCTTCCTTCCTTCCTTCCTTCCTTCCTTCCTTCCTTCCTTCACTTGTTTTGTTGACTTAGACCTGGAAGTGGTGCCCCTCAGTGCCTCTCTCCCAGTTGGCAGCCATCCCTGAGTTTGATTTCTAAGTCCTGTTAATCTCTCCCTCTTTTTCTGTCTACTGTACTTCTCTGTGGTTTGGTGAGTTTTTAAGGAATCCTGATTATATTTTCTTGAGTTTTCAGGTAACTTTTATTGCTTTTCCCAGTTGACCAGAAGAGCAGCGTGACTCTGTTGTGACTCCGTAGCCACACCTTCAGAAACTCCCCTCATTTCCTTTTAGATTTAGGGAAATACAATGATTTGAAACATTGATAATGAACCACAAGTATCTCAGTTCTTCCAGCCTCCATTAATTAATAGTATAACACAATAGTGGTGCTAAGGAAGACCTATTTATTAATTAAAAAGCAAGTGTCAAATCAAACAAACTCATGGCACCTTGTAAAGGTTACAAGCAACATTGCAAATCTGGCCTCGTGGGGTCTGTCTTCTTTCCCAACATTATGCTGATCTAGCCATCCAGCCAGGCTGATGGCCCATCAAGTCACATGGTGACAGGCTGATGCTCCTTTGTTCAGTCAGGATGCAACCTAGGGCTCTGTTATGCTGATGTAGAGGTTGGTTTAGGTTGGTTTCATAAGTGTCTGATTTTCTATACTGCAGGTATCTTGGTTATGATCTTTTCCCAACAATTTCGACTTCCTTAATATGTAAAGGTACAGAAGATAATTCATCATTTTTCATAGCTGAGTAGTATTCCATTATGTATATATACCACAAGTTTCTCGGACAATCATTTGCTTTGGATACTGATGTTACTTCCAGGTTTTGGCTATTACAAATTATGCTATGAACATGGGCATAAATAGATCTTTTAGGATGACAGAAAAAAAAGGATGAATGTGGGATGATATCACTCACAGACAGAAGAGTTGAGAAATCAAAACAGAAAGGGAGACACAGAACCGATTTTGGACTGGGTTTGGTGTATTGGGGCAACATAAAGTATTCTGGAAAGAGTGGAGGCTTCTGGGTCCTAGTGCACAGTGGTGAAGGAGGAACTAGCCTGAGGGCGAGAATGTTTTGCAGAAAACTGAGAAATTTTAACATGTACCAACCACTGTATTTACTGTAAACCATTAATCCCCCACCCCAATAAAAATGTAAAGTTACAAATTAAAATCTTTCTCCCTAACAAATTTTTCTTTTCACCTTTCCTGCTCTGTTACAGAATGGTGTTTAGACTGGCTACAGATGTATTGTTTACTTTGATGAGGGTGGAGGGGAAATACCCTTTGTTTGTTTGGGGGTAGGAAAACTGAGCTATGGCGTTATGAACGTACGGTTTTTAATATTCTGGGTCACCTTTGCATTCAGATAGAGACAGTAGAAACACAGAGGAGAAGTACCACAGCATTTAAGCATCTTATAGTGCTATAATATTCCCTAGAGGGTGCACAAATGATGAGGCATGCACTCTACCAGTGAGCTATCTCTCTGGTCCAGCACACTGTTCTTGATTTTCTTTTTCTTTTTTTTAAATATCTATTTATTATTTATTTCCCTTTGTTGCCCTTGTTGTTTTTTTATTGTTGTAGTTATGATTGATGTCGTTGTTGTTGGATAGGACAGAGAGAGAGGAAGGGAAGACAGAGAGGGGGAGAGAAAGACACCAGCAGACCTGTTTCACCACTTGTGAAGCGACTCCCCTGTAGGTGGGGAGCCAGGGGCTGGAACCTGGATCCTTATGCTGGTCCTTGAGCTTTGCACCACTTGCGCTTAACCAGCTGCACTACTGCCGACTCCCTTGATTTTCTTTTTATATCTAAATTTTTCCATGTCTTTCTCTTTCCTTTTAAGCCAGTTTTCCTATAGGTTTAATTATCTGAATGCATAATAATCATCACAATGAAAGTGCCTCGAAGGACCAGGCTGTCTGATATAGTTTTGAGGATATAGCTAGGAAGTAGGTGACAGGATCCATACTAGCTATGAGTACTTTTTCACAAAGGAACAGTTAATATGCTGAACCCATATTTGGAAATAAAAAGACAACTATGGTGAATGAAGCTTCCATGCACAACTTTTGTTTACTTTGTCTTTTCAAAATGATAAAGAGTAGTTAAAACTAATCATAGGCCTCCTTCTAAGTAGAAGTTTAAGGAACCGTAATCTAGAAGCCAAGAGAATCTGAAGGTGGTGTAATTCTGGCTAGTCCCAAATCTAGATGCTTTTTCCTGCACCCTATATAAAGGCCTCACTATCTTTTAGAGAGCTCCTACGCTATTTAATATTTATATCAATGACCTCCCAGAAACTTCTTCAAGGAATTTCATCTACGCCAATGACATCTGCTGTGCAACTCAGGCATCAAAGTTTGACATCCTCGAGGAAACACTCACGAAAGACGTGTCTCTGATATCTGATTACTGTAAAAAATGGCGACTAATCCCTAGCACTGCAAAAACGGTATCATCTGTTTTCCATCTACACCATGCCTCTGCCTCGCATGAGCTTAATGTGCAGCTTGGCGATACGAGAATCCGGCATGAAGCCCAGCCAGTCTATCTTGGCGTTACTCTTGATCACACCCTGTCATTTCACGAACATCTCATAAAAACTGCAGCAAAGGTGGGCGCGAGGAATCACATCATTGCAAGACAGGCCAGCTCCTCATGGGGCGCGAGTGCTTCCACACTACGATCATCATCTCTGGCATTATGCTATTCCACTGCAGAATACTGTGCCCCAGTATGGTTCCGTAGCCCCCATGTCCACTTGGTCGATTCCAAATTATATTCCTCCATGAGGATAATTTCTGGAACCATCCGTTCCACCCCGGTTCCATGGCTGCCAGTTCTTAGCAACATCGCCCCGCCAGATAATCGTCGGGATGCGGCATCATCTAAGTTCATTTCCCACGTCTGCGCTCGACCAGACCTGCCAATATACGCGGATATCTTCACCCACCCTGTGCAACGCTTGACATCTCGTCACCCAATCTGGTCCCCTACGCCTACACTGAACTTCTCTGTTCCAGACTCTTGGAAACAGAGTTGGCAGTCAGTTGAGGTAAAGAACAAACACCTCATCACAGACCCCTGCTAGCGTCAACCCGACTTTGACCTAGCACGTTATGATTGGGCCCTCCTCAATCGCTATCGAACAGGCCATGGCCGGTGCGCCGCTATGTTCCATCGCTGGGGAGCCAGAGACGACCCGAACTGCCCCTGCAGCTACAGACAGACTATGACCCACATAGTCAATGACTGCCACCTCTCCAGATTCAAAGGAGGTCTCGAAACTTTACATCAGGCTCAACCTGACGCTGTTGACTGGCTACGGAAGAAGGGTAAACGCTAGAAGAAGAAGAAGAGAGCAGGGGACTGATTTGAGGTCTATACTCCTTTCTTGATTGTGATTTTGAATGGCAATAAATACATCTCTTCTGTTTTTGCAAAAGCTGATGTAACAGAGTTGTTTTTTTTTTTTTCCTGGTGCTAGTACATGACCCATGTTTGGTGTCAATTATTGGATTCTTAATAAAACTGCAAATGTTCTTATCCTTATTCTGTCCTCCTAAGAACTCTTTCTTAGAGATGGAATCTAAGAATCTTTTTTTTTTCCTGAATGAATCTTATGCACAGTGAATCTTGAGATCTGTTACATGGTGGACTGTTACATGGTGGACTGTTACATGGTGGACTGTTACGTGGTGGACTGTTACGTGGTGAACTGTTACGTGGTAGACTGTTACGTGGTGGACTGTTACGTGGTGACTGCCTCATGCCTATAGTTCTTTCCTGGGAACACCAAAATTCTCTTGACAGTCTACACAATGGATCTTTTCAGGACTCTGTGTTTATACGAATTCTAGCATCATATTCGAGTTCTCACCCTTCTCAGAGGGCTCAATTCAAATTCCATTACATTTGGGAGAATTTCTGGACTTAATGAGTCTTAGGAACTTGAGAAAGGAAGGTGTGTTTACTGTTAAGTGGTTGGATTTGTTGTGCTCCTTCCACCTCCAATGCATGTTCAGGAATAATGGACAAACTCCTCCCTAGGTGGTGATTTTGGTATAGTAATGAGTTCTTAGACACTGAAGGTTAAGGTCCTTGTGTTCTT
The DNA here is from genome assembly GCF_950295315.1 of Erinaceus europaeus. NCBI lineage: Eukaryota > Metazoa > Chordata > Mammalia > Eulipotyphla > Erinaceidae > Erinaceus > Erinaceus europaeus. The sequence goes on along the minus strand of NC_080175.1, from coordinate 83,357,996 downwards.
GAGTATGTTCCCCAAGTGGGACTTGCAATTATCAGCAGAAACATCTGGTAGTAGCCTTATGGTTTTGAGAAATGATTTCTTTCAAGAGCCTCTGAAACAAGCGTACAAGACATGTCATAAGTACAGGGCCGAGGGTTAGTTGCAAAGGGAGGCCAAGGCTCAATGCAGGTAGTAGCTACACCTACCTAATACTTTCCCACTAGATTCATTCACTTTCAAAACCCTGCTTACTCTGCCTTCTAAATAACTGTGTGTTCCATCCAATTCCCTTTGTCTCTGTTCCCCATTGCCTCTCATCACAATCATTACTCACAGTAAATTTTAGATGTTCATGATCTCTAATAAAGTCCCATGCATTCTCCTCTGAATACATTCCTTAAACTTCTCTAATTAAAAGTTTTCAATCACACTTAATTGCTTTGGCATAAAACGCAAACATCTCAGTGTGACTTACCTCCCTTCAGGATCTTTTCGTCTCTCCTGATTCCTTACCACTTCTAGCCTCATGCTTTATAATTTGATAATTCAAAATTTCTTCATGTTTTTAGGCTGTTTCTTTTTCTCTGGGGGCTTTTATATGGAGTGCTATTTGCTCCTAGAGCTCTGTTCTCTATTCTGTACTGATAGGTTTTGAGAACTACCTGACACCTCTGGGAACATGAGAATCTCACTTCTTCTGGAATGTCTTTCTTCTTTGAGTTGTAGGCATAGTTTCCCAAAATTGTTTTAATCAAGAGGGAATAAGGAGTGGTGCAAGCCAGCACAGCTGTAACATTTTATTTCTTTACAGTATTTTCCAGAGTCAGATCAAACAGTCACCTGTAGCTGCAAGGGAGGCTAGAAATGAAAGTATGTGTCAAAGGGAATGAGATGTCAAGATAAGTTAAGACAGATCATGATTCATCTCTCAGATCAGACAAATTGCTGTTGAGAAAAAAAATGGAATTCTGTTCTCAGGAAAGTAGGGGAAATAGCTTAAGGGGGAGGAGATCAACAGTATTCACTGGGCTTTTCCTTAAAGATTGACACCCCCAGGTACTACCCCGGAAGCCCACTTTTTAATCCTGCCCTACTTATCCCCTCACCTCCTTTCCTCAGAACCTCTGGGTTGTTTCCCAAGGAAGAAGCAAATGCCTGCAGGGCTCTCTCAGCCAAGGTTAACTTCTAGGCATCTTGTGTTAGCTGCCTCTTAAGGGAGTCTCTTGCTACTTTACATGCTACTTGTTTCCAGAGCTAAAGAAACACTGCTCAAAAGGATTAGTTTGGCTGGTGCTCCAGGGAATTTGGAAGGTAAACAACTGTTTCTTTTTTGTCAATATGGCAATTAAGAAAGAGGAGATTAAAGAAAGAAAAGTAAATGCAGCTTTTATTTCTACAGTAGACTGATAGGCTAGTGAGTCACTGAATAGGTAATGAGTACCAGAATTGTTTTGGATTAACAAATCAGAGTTCAAGGATAAAAGCCTCTCTCTTTCTTTACTTTGTACCCCTAGTAACTCAGAACAAGATGTAGACCAAAGCTTACCAATTTGCAATTGGAAATTTATGTTCATTCAATTGTGGTGTAAACAAGTTTTCATGCAAGAAACAAATTGAAACCTGAGCTCAAAAAGACTGGGTGGTCTGACTTGGCCCTAGGGAGAGGAAGTGACCTGAAATTGATAGATTGAGTCACCTTAGGGGGCTGGGCAGTAGCACATAGAGTTAAGCACACATGACTCTAAGAGCAAGGACCATTGTAAAGAACCTGGTTCAAGCCCCCTGACTCCCCACCTGCAGGGAAGTCGCTTCACAGGTGGTGAAGCAGGTCTGCAGGTGTCTGTCTTTCTCTCCCCTCTCTGTCTTCCCCTCCTCTCTCCATTTCTCTCTGTCCTAGCCAACAATGAACGACATCAACATCATCAACAACAATAATAACCACAACAAGGCTACAACAACAAGGGCAACAAAAGGGGGAAAAAATGGCCACCAGGAGCGGTGGATTTATGGTGCAGGCACTGAGCCCCAGCAATAACCCTGGAGGGAAAAAAAAAGCCAAAACAGAATATAGAATTAAAAATCAAATTAACTGTGTATGTACGTAGTTAATACAGTTAATACATAGTTACATTCTTAGTTAATACATAGCTACAAACATTTGTATATATACATGTATTGTTCTACAAAGAAGATGTGATATCTATATACACTACGAAATATTGTCTAACTATAAAAAAATAGGATACTACTATTTACAGTAATGTACCTACAGGTTATTATGTTTACTGAAATAAGTAAACAAGGGAGTAAACAAAAACATTATTTTACTCATATGTGGTACATGAAGAAATATATTGAATGAACTAAGTAGAATAAAAATAACTTATTATAAGGATACTTAAAGAGGACAGAGACCAAAATATATAAAGAGCATACCAAACTCAACAAGAAAACAAATAACCTCATCCAAAAATGGGGAGAGGACATGGACAGAATATTCACCACAGAAGAGATCCAAAAGGCTGAGAAACACATGAAAAAATGCTCCAAGTCTTCCATTGTCAGAGAAATGAAAAAGACAGCAATGAGATACCACTTCACTCCTGTGAGAATGTCATACATCAGAAAAGGTAACAGCAGCAAATGCTGGAGAGGTTGTGGGGGTCAAAGGAAGCCTCATGCACTGCTGGTGGGAATGGTCCAACCTCTGTGGAGAACAATCTAGAGAACTCTCAGAAGGCTAGAAATGGACCTACCCTATGATCCTGCAATTCCTCTCCTAGCGATATATCATAAAGAACCCAACACATCCATCCAAAAAGATCTGTGTACACATATGTTCTTGGCAGCACAATTTGTAATAGCCAAAACCTGGAAGCAACCCGGGTGTCCAACAACAGATGAGTAGATGAGCAAGTTGTGGTATATATACACAATGGAATACTACTCAGCTGTAAAAAATGGTGATTTCACCGTTTTCAGCCGATCTTGGATGGACCTTGAAAAATTCATGTTAGGTGAAATAAGTCAGAAACAGAAGGCTGAATATGGGATGATCTAACTCTCAGGCAGAAGTTGAAAAACAAGAGCAGAAGAGAAAACACAAGTAGAACCTGAACTGGAATTATTGTATAGCACCAAAGTAAAAGACTCTGGGGTGGATGGGGGGGAGAATACAGGTCCAAAAGGGATGATAGAGGACCTAGTGGGGGTTGTATTGTTATATGGAAAACTGGGAAATGTTATGCATGTACAAACTATTGTATTTACTGCCAAATGTAAAACATTAACTCCCCAATAAAGAAATTAAAAAAATAAAATATTTAATTTATCTAGAAAATAGCAGAATTGGATTTTTGCTAATGGATTCTATATGGTACATGTAGATATTGATTTATAGTGATGAATAACTTAAAGTTATAATGTAATATGACTTCAGTACTTCTTTTGTAAAAATATATTGTTACTATATAAATATTATTTCATTTTTACATGAATATGTATTGAGTTGAAAACAGCTATCAGAAATCAATGGATAAAATTAAAACCAAATTGTCGAATCATTTAATTTGTAGTATTATTAGGATCCTGTTTGACAATCTGTTGAGACTGATTTCATCTTCAAAGTTCAGACATTTTATAGGAATACATTTTTATACACAAGCCACATTATTTTTTAAAAAGCAATTTTATATTAAATTTTTGTGAGGAACACTTACTTACCCGAGTAAAGCAACAAATGGAAATATATAGGATCTACTGTGCTTTTTTTTAAAAAAAAATTATTTATTTTATTTGGTAGAACAAAAATAAATTGAGAGGGAGGGAAAAGGAGAAGCAGAGAGAGACGGAGAGACACTTGTAGCTTTGCTTCACTGCTTGAAGCTTTCCTCTTTAGGTGGGCACTTGGGGCTTGAACCTGGGTCTTTGTGCATGGCAATCCGTGCACTTAATCAGTTGCACGACCACTTGGCCCCTTTCTATTATCAGTTATTAAAAGCATAATTAATAAAAATCATACTTATTAAAGAATGAAACAGAAAGTAATTTAGAACAAGATTACATTGAGTTTCCTCTTGTTAATTTCTGGGAGACTTCAGAAATGGTGACCTTTGAATCAAAGCGGGAAAATATTCCTAAAAGGAAAGTAAGTGTTGACTCTCCCTAGAATTCCAGAACATTCATGTACAGCTATTCATCTTGAAATGAAAAAAAATCCCCAGGCAAAGAATGAAGGAGGAGGAGGAGAGAAAACCAGTGCAAGTGGTGGACTTTCACTTCTGCATCCCAGTGCCCAGTGGAAATGTTGGTGGATTCTGTCTGTAGCCAATGTGCACATCTTTTGATTCTGTCTGCAGCCAATTCGCACATCCTTGATTCTGTCTGTAGCCAATCTGCACATCCTTGATTCTGCTTGCAGTCAATCTGCACATCCTTGATTCTGCCTGTAGCCAATCCGCACATCCTTTGATTCTGTCTGTAGCCAATCCGCACATCTTTGATTCTGTCTGTAGCCAATCCGCACATTCTTTGATTCTGTCTGTAGCCAATCCGCACAGCTTTGATTCTGTCTGTAGCCAATCCGCACATCTTTGATTCTGTCTGTAGCCAATATGCACATCTTTCATTCTGTCTGTAGCCAGTCCGCACATCCTTGATTGGGTCTGTAGCCAATATGCGCATCTTTCATTCTGTCTGTAGCCAATCCGCACATCCTTTGATCCTGTCTGGGGCACCTTGGAGGACTCTGTAATGCATCAGCTATACCCACTTCTAGCGTGTATGTAGCCAATCTGCTTGCACCCAGTTTGAAAAAGATAAAAGTTGGTCACTAAGGCAGACAGTTGTCCAGGCCTGGTAGGAATTGACCTGAAACTCCTTTACTAGAAATAAGCGACCTCAGTCTCATTCTTGGCTACATTTGAGCTGTAACACTGGAGTGATGAAACGTGATTTTTTTTCTGTAACAACCTAATGCTTGAGTTCAGCTGTCTTACATGATGAAACTCACAGGAGAAAAAGAGAAAGAAGTGGAGAGCTTCCGCCCCCCAAAAGGAATATTTTTTGGGGGGTGGAGGGGAAGATATCAGGAAAATGAAGAAAATCTTTTTCAGTGAATTAAATTGGCAATCATGACTTTGAGGTGGCTTCAGTGCCTTAGTGGTCTATAAAAGCAGAGCAAATCTTAGCTTGCATTTGTGTCCAAGTTAAAAAATTGAAACCTATGTACAACCAATATCTACTAATTCAGGCTTTTCTAGTCAGGGGACCAGTTAAGCTGTAATAATTAATCAAGGACTTTCCTTCCTTTGCTTCTACCTCATTCTTCTCTCTGGGTCTAGTCAGTGGAAGTCTCCTAGCCACCTTTGGTTTGTTGTTGACTGATTCAAGGGGATTTTTGTTCAAAGAGATTCTTAAATTTTAATATACCTTTTTAATCTTTTTAACAACATTAAAAGATTTTAAATTAATATTAATAACGAGACTAATGACACTAATAGATTACATTATCATTAAACAGATTAGATTCTAGTGTTAGCTTTTGTTTCTAATTACCAGAATGTGGTACAAACACATGAAGTGAATAACATTAGAAAGATGTCTCTTTTAGACCTACTTAATGTAAGGATGCCACAAACATTTAGTTTGTAAAAATAACACTGTACAGATGTGTGTGTGTGTGTGTGTGTGTGTGTGTGTGTGTGTGTGTGTGTGAATTTTGGCAACTATTTATTTTTAGAAAATAATTGTATCTTGAAATATCAAGGCTTTTTAGAGAAATAGCTGATTCTACATAATGAGCGAGATATGTACAAAATGAGTTCAGAAAATCTTGTTACACCATGTAGCAAGGGAGCTATCCCAGACATTTTAGAATCATGTCAAAAGAATTAAATGCTAACTTGGAGAATTTCCCACTTGCTAAATATAGGACAATTTGAACTTCAATAAGCATAAGAAATGCATTTATTGAAATCCATATAATATTTAAAAGTTCATAGGAATATAGTGACTGAAAACATGAGTCATTTTTCAGAGATATAAGAAGCTCAACATATACATTGAGAAAGCGCATAAAAAGGAAAAGAAAAAGGAATCTTTATTGTTGTTTTATGTATAAACTACCAGCACTTGCTAAACAAATTTCTGTATAATGAAGTATCTTTTTTCATAAAGTTACTCTAGTTAAAATAGATAGCTTTAAAACACCAACACTCTATATCATAAACTGTACTTCAGGCTGAATTATTTTTGCCCACATTATGAACTGATACTGAGCAATTCTATTCTTCTTCTTTTTTTTTTTTTTTTTTGGCTAGAATCAGAGGGAGAGATGGAGAGAGCAAATGAATGAGAGATGACAGCACAGAAGTTTCCTTTGGTGAGGTGGGGCCAGACTTAAAGCATCTTTTAAAAAAACCTTTGTCAGGGGATGGGTGGTGGTGTGCTCAGGAGAGCCACATACATTACCAAGCAGAAAAACTGAGGTCAAGCCTGAAGTCCCTAGTTGCAGGCGGGGACAGCTTCACGAGTGGTGAAAAAGTACTGCAGATGTCTCTCTTTCTCTCCCTTTCCTTTCAATTTCTCTCTGTCTCTAGAAAAAGGAAAGAGAGAGAGTGTGAGGGGAGAGTAAAAATAGCTGCTGGGAGCAGTAGATTTGTTGTGCATGCACCAAACCCCAGCAATAACCCTAGTGATAAAAAAAAAAAAGGGAGCGGGTCTGACGGTAGCGCAACGAGTTAAGCGCAGAGGGCGCAAAGCACAAGGAAGGTCTAAAGATCCCGGCTCCCCATCTGCAAGGCGGGTCACTTCACAAGCGGTGAAGCAGGTCTGCAGGTATCTTTCTCTCCCCCTCTCTGTCATCCCCTCCTCTCTCCATTTCTCTCTGTCCTATCCAATAACAATGACATCAATAACAACAACAATAATAACCACAACAACGTTAAACAACAAGGACAACAAAAGGGAAAAAAATGGCCTCTAGGAGCTGTGGTGGATTCGTGGTGCAGTCACTGAGCCCAGCAATAACCCTGGAGACAATAAAATAAAATAAAATAAAATAATAAAAATAAATAAATAAAAATTTGCCAAATTTTATTCCTCCTCTCTTCATGAAGTGTATAATGTTGCTTATGAAACTGGAATAAGGCTTTGATACCATTATCTAAGCTTTTTTTAAAAAATCACTATACATATTTCACTGTATATTTTTCAAGCATACCACACAACATGTATGATGATTACACAATAATCTAATGAATGGCACATAACATTACATTTACATTGTACTAATATGCTAATTGTGTTGACTTTTTGCTTGTTTAAGCTTTTTCTAGCTCACTTCTACAAATAATTATGTAGTAACCATATTTTCTCCAGTTATTTTTTCCACAGATAAGTAAAATTATTGTCAATTTCATCTTTAAAAATTCTGGTATAAAGAAAAAAATATTTTTCTTATAACTGGGAGCATTACTGCCGCTTCCAATAGAGGGATTGGGCACACAGAACTCTGGTGGTGGGAACAGTGTGGAATTATACCCCTGCTATCTTCTGGTTTTGTAAATCAGTATGAAATCACTAATAAAATTTTTTGGTATAAATTGTCTTTCAGAAAAATTTATGTGCTTCCATGTCTACTAGTAGAGTTTTAGCCCCCATTCAGTCTTATTCCTTTAAACATATACTTGTGAAAGTTTTCATCAATAGAAAGGATACATCATATTACACTTTGGGGATGATAGAAGTATTTGAACACAACTTTGGGAAGACATTTAATTTACAAATATTCAGTCTACCTGCAACTGTAAGTTCCTTATTCTGTTGAACCTAAAATGATAATTCTTTGCAGTCAAGCAAGGCATCAGCTCTGCCTACCATGCTGCCCAGTATATAGCAGACAGGCAGGTTGCAGCCAACACAGAGGATGTATATTGGACAGCAAGTGGTATGCCAGAAAGGGTAGTTTCCCTGAACTCCACAGAACATTACTTATATAAAACCAATACTTCAGGGGAGGAGATAACATAATAGTCATGCAAACATACTTTTGTGCCTGAAACTATGAGGTCCTAGGTTCAATCCTCTGCATTATCATAAACCAGAGCTGAGCAGTGCTCTGGTAACAACAACAACAACAACAACAATACATAAAGTGACCTTACAAAAACAAATAAATAAATACACAAATGAAAAGCTATCCTTGAAGACTAGTTTAGACAACTGAGTTGCTTAATGTGCAGAGACAAAGAATCAGAATGAAGAGGCTGAAAAGCATGGCCCAAGTGAAAGAATACAAAACCACAGAGAAAGTTTTTAAAGAACAGAAACCAGGAGCAACTTGTTGAGGACTTCAAAGTAGCAGTTATAAGGATGCTCACTGGATTTGCAGAGAAGAATGGATGACCTCATAACATTAAGAAAGGTTCGAAAGAAGTCACAGAGTTGAGAAAAAAGAAACAAACAACCCATAAACAAACTGGCAAAAAAAAAAAAAAAAGGCAGTTGAGGGATTCAACAGCAGATTGAATGAAGCAGAACAACTGTAAAATAAGTTACAAGACAAAGTAATAAAAATCCTCCAGAAAAAGCAGCAAAATGAACATGAGTGAATAAATAAATTAATGAGTAGCAATCAGTTTGGAAATAGTAAAGGCCTCAGTTCTCAAAAGCAATTCTCAAAGGGAAGAAAGCATCATGTTTCCAACTTCAAGCTAACTACAAAGTGCTCATAGTACAGTGCACAGGACCAGTGGAAGGATCAGGGTTTGAGCCTTTTGGCACATGATGGGGGTATGCTTCATAAGCAGTAAAGCAGGTCTGCAGGTGTCTCTCTTTCTCTTTTTTTCCCCTCACTGCCATCCCCCAGTTTCTCTCTGTCTTATTGAATAAAATGGAGAAGAAAAAAAATAGAAAAAATTGCCCTCCAGGAGTGGTGAATTTGCAGTGCAGGTGTGGAGCCCAGCTAACCCTGGAGGAAAAAAAATGGCTGAAAATGTCACCAGTCTGGGAACTAAAACAGACAATCAAATACAGACTTTCTGATGAGTTTTAACTAGAAGGACTCGAAGTCTCACAGCAATATACATTATAGTTAAAATAACAAAGATTAAAGAAAGGATCTTTAAAACACAAGATAAAACAACTTGTCATATACAAGGGGAAACCATCTAAGGCTATCAGCAGAAACTTTAGGGACTAGACGAGAGTGACAAAACAAACTCAGTCTCTCCTTTTCTTTCTTTCTTTTTTTTTCTTTTGATAGTAACAAAGAAATTTATAGGGACAGAGAGAAAGACAGTGAAAGAGACAATAGTGTTGGGTCCAGTTATCCAAGGAAGACACCAAGAGACAAGAGTGATGCAAAAAGCAGAGTCTTTATTGCTAGTGAAATGGGGGTACAGAGCCCTCTGGTTTACTTCCCTTATCACTTACCCCTCTGGGGGTATAGACCTAAATTCTTTTTGCGGTGTAGAGGGTGGGAGTTCTGCCTTCTGTAATTGGTTCTCTGCTGGGCATGTGCATTGGCACATTTCTGTCTTTTTCTAATTGGGTAGGGCTCTGGAGAGGTGAGGTTCCAGGAGGCAATGGTGAGGTCATCTGCCCAGGAAGTCTGAATGCAGTCATAGTGGCATCTGCAACTCAGTGACTGAAAGGTGGTAAGATGGAAAGCTGGACAAAATGATTAATAAATAAGAATCATAAAATAGGAATAGAGAAGATGAAAATAGGGACCTTAGGGTGGAAGAAAGCTAGAAAGTCTATTTGAAGAATGTTTCTAGGACACAATGTCTTTGTAATCTTTGCTTGAGTTTGATAACTAACATGGGGGTGAACTAGAAATATAGTCTGGGAAGATGGTGTGAGAGTTGAGAGTAGAGCTAGAAAGCAGGATTAGGGCTGAGAGCTGCTCACAGACTTGAAGAAAATATATAAATGTAATTAACTGTTTACTACATCAATCTAACCTGGGTCCCATATCTATTCATGTCTAGCACTGGAGCCTGTGTAACCTCCGAGTCCCTGTTAGTCTGAGCTCACAGTCCATGGTCACAACTGGAAACATTGTAGACTGCACTCACTTCAGAACAAATCTTCCTTGAGTGGCAGAGTAGGGTGGTCAAGCCTCCTTTTGGAGACTAGGGCAATTCCTACCGTTGCTAGTTAGTTCAGAGTGAGGGTACGGTCCTGAAGAAGCCCACAAAACGGCTTATGATGAGATTCTCAATGGATGTGACCAGTGATGGTAGACAGAGGGATCTATTGGAGTTAGGCTCATATTATCTATGGGGGAATCCGACAACTCCCTATCTAGAAACCTGGCTGATGGGGTGGTCTGATAATGGCTAAAAAGATCAGCACTTAGTGAGCTTGTCTCTTGCCCTTACACAACTTCTTTATCTAAGAATCTTAGACATTCTCCCAGTTGTTAAACTGTTGAGTGTCAGTTTTTGTATCCGAGCCAATATTAGGTTTATGGGGCCAGGTCTCAGGTTAAGGAGGACATACATCTAAGGATTTAGTGGGGTCTTAGTTAGCCTCAAGTTTTCTACATTTACTTGCTTGATGATTCTAATAAAGGTTACCACCGGGGCAATAATTGTCATTTACTTGATATATAGTTTTTGCCAGTATATCTATTGGTCAGTTATATAGAGTGTTTTCTTTGTTTGTTTTCTTTTTTCTTTTATTTATTTTATTTTTTAATTTTTTTTATTTATAAAAAGGAAACATTGACAAAACCATAGGATAAGAGGGGTATAGCTTTGCACAATTCCCACCACCAGGTCTCCATTTCCCATCCCCTCCCCTGATAGCTTTCCTATTTTTTAACTCTCTGGGAGTTTGGACCCAAGGTCATTGTGGGATGCAGAAGGTTGAAGGTCTGGCTTCTGTAATTGCTTCCCTGCTGAACATGGGCGTTGACAGGTCAATCCAGCCTGTCTCTCATATAGAGTGTTTTCTAAAGCTTATCAAGGGTTAACAATAATGCTGATGATATCTCAGAACAGATTAAAAGATAGAAAAAATATATCTTACTTTTTTGTATAGTTAATTGAGAAGATAAAGTCATTTAGGGAAGTGAAGTAGGAGAGGAGGTGTCTAGGCCTAAGTAAGAAATATATGATTAGAAAATTTATAATGACTTCTTTTTAAACTTATTTATTACCTTTTGTTGCCTTTGTTGTTGTTTTTTTGTAGTTATTGTTGTTGTTATTGATGTCATTGTTATTGGATAGGACAGAGAGAAATGGAGAGAGGAGGGGATGACAGAGAGGGGGAGAGATAGATAGACACCGGCAGACCTGCTTCACTACTTGTGAAGCGACTCCCCTGCAGGTGGGAACCTGGGGACTCAAACCGGGATCTTTACTCTGGTCCTTGCGCTTTGTGCCATGTACACTTAATCTACTGTGCTACTGCCCGACTCCCTTATGATGCCTTATTTAGGACATTCTACTAGATTTCACTATGCTTTATGCCATTTATGCATAGCTACTAATAAAGAGATCCTAGATACTCACAGGATCAAATAATTTTGATCTTTCTGGACTAGCAGTCTTGGCTATGGATTGACTTTTTTGTTTGTTTTCACGTTTGTGTGTTCAATTCTCTACATTCCACATACGAGTGAAACCATTCTGTAGTTGTTCTTTATATCCTTTTGTACTTCACTCAGCATAATCTTCTTCAGTTTCATCCATTTTATCCCAAGGGATAGAATATCATATTTTTTATTGCTGAGTATTACCATTGAGTATATGCTTCCTAACTTTTTTTCTGCTTAAAAAATTTTTTTTATTTAACTGTTTATTTAAGAAAGGAGACATTAACAAAACCGTAGGATAGGAGGGGTACAACTCCACACAATTCCCACAGCCCTATCTCCATATCCCATCCCCTCCCCTGATAGCTTTCCCATTCTCTTTTTTTATCCGCTTGTCTGTTGAAGGGCATTTTGATTACCTTTCTATTTTGGCTACTGTGAATAATGCAGCTATGTAAATGGGAGTGCATATATCCCTTCGAATTAGTGTTATTATCTCTTTTGGATAAATGGCTAGGACTGGACTTGCTGGATCATAAGGTATTTGTTTAAGGAGTCTCCATCATGTTCTCCATAGTGGTTGCACCATTTTGCATTCCCACCAGCAGTGCAGTAGAGCTCCCTTCTCTCCTCAGCCATTCTAACACTTACCCTCTTCTGTGCTGATGGAGTGAAGTGGAATCTCAGTGTGGTTTTAATTTGCATTTCTCTGGTAGTGAATGAACTGGAGCATTTTTGCATATGTCTGTGGGCCATGCGTATCTTTTCTTTAGGGAACTCTCTATTCATATCTTCTGCCCACATTTTTATTAGGTTGTACTTTTTCTTTTTGTTGAGCTGTATGTGTTCTTTATAGATGCTTGATCAGCTGCTTGTCTAAAGTGTAGTGTGCAAATATTTTCTCCTGGTTGCTACGTTTCCTATTTATCCTTATGGAATTTCCTTTTGATGTGTAGAAGCTTTTTGATTTGATACAGTCCCATTTGTTCATTCTTTTTTTTGTTGTTGTTGTTTTGTTTCCCTTTCCCATGGAGTCAAGGCTCCAGACAAATCTTTAATGTTAATATCATGAAATGTTTCACTTATATGTTCTATGTATTTTATAGTTTCAGGTCTAATATCCAGCTTTTTGATCCATTTTGAGTTAATTTCAGAGTATGGAGTTAACAGTTGGTCTAGTTTTATTTTTCTGTGTGTGGCTGTCTAGTGTTACCAGCACCATTTGTTAAAGAGACTCTCTTTTCTCCAAAGGGCAGTTTTATAAAGAGCCTATACCTGTGTGCATTTTTTTAAAAGGATTAATTACTAATTTTTTAAAAATTACAATATAACTTCAAGTCTCTTGCTTTTATTGGTAGGATATTTCCTCATACAAAAGAAAACCTCAGATTTTGCCTCATTATTTTTCTTACAAAAGTATTATCTGATGAACAATGTAATTATTTCAGTCTGTCACTCCCTGGGGCAAAAGTGCCTGGCTGAGCATCCAAAGCTATGTTTTCTGAGTTACCATATATCTTGAGCCTTTCTCCAATAAAGTATTTTGAACTTAATATACTTTTTTGAAATCTATGTCTAAAAATGTGTAGTTTAGCACCCTATCTTTGTTTTGCTGCTGCCACTCTTTTAATCAGAGCTATCTTTGTATATTAATCAAGTTAATTAATTCTAAATATGTTTGAGGAATATTATATTATACATGATGTAAGATTATATATTGAGTTAGCAAATTGCACTGGAGTTTCTCAGCTCCTGTGGTATATATAAAAATAAAGAACTGAGAACAGTGAGGTTATGACTTTCCAATATTCACAAAGCAAGTACATAACTGACACTTTCTAATTCTACTCATGAATTGAACTAGTTTATATAGTTATTTTTGTGACAACAGTTTTGTTTTTTTAGTTTAATAATTATTCAAAAAAGATAGAGTGACCAATATGAATGCTTAAAGGTTATATACAGAAAACATATATTGCTATTTGTGCATTTGGTTTTCTAGTCTTGTTTCAACTCAGTTGAAACCTATTAATATCATTGCATTGATGATTGTGTCATGATTCACTCAGCTTTGCTTTGCATATATATAGTCTATAGTAGTTTGAAAATACAGGGGAAAACAGAAGATGGCAGTTTATAATGAGCTTAAGTAAAATAGTAATGAGTATTGACTTACCAAAATTTATTCCCGTTGTAATAAAGTATCATCTTTTTTCCTTACCTCTTGGCTGTCTTGATACATTAAGTGATTTTTTTTTTCCTTTGGAAGGCGGACTTTCTTTGTCTTCTTATATAATTCTCTGGTTCTCCCCACACATCTTGTAGAAACTTTTGAACTGTCTGTTAAGTAGGTTTATTTTGTTATTTTCTCTTATCTTATTTAGTATATCACCATTTGAATTCATTGCATCCTTATCTTCCTAAATCACCTCACTCTCATTCTTATCTTTCTGCTTATCTTACATATTTCTCAGTTTCAAAGTCTAGAAGTAATTTTTTCCACCATATATATTTTATCGATTTATCCTTCACATTTTGAGCTGTCAACACTTGCAGATTTTGCTTCTGAAGTGTCCTCTCACCTCTGCTCAATTTTGCCTCCCTCTCTTATAATCCTAGTTCATCACTTTCACTCTTTCTAAGATTGACTTATTCTTTCAACGTCTAAATATCTCTGTACACTAACATGTAAACATATACTATGTTAATCTGCTCACATGCACAATGGCTGCCAATATCTCCATGGGCTAACAGTGCTTTTTTTTTTTTTTTTTTTTGTCACAGCAAATCAATTTCTCTAGGAAATGACCCCAAACTTACTATGTGTTCTGTTTACATTGTTACTACTTTCCCCTTCATTTTCCTGTATATCCCTATGCAAATGCTTCTGAAAAAAATTGTGCATAGGCTGGGGAAATAGCATAATGGTTATGCAAGAAACTTTTTATGTCTCAACAAGACAACCAATAACCCCATCCAAAAATGGGGGGAGGACATGGACAGAATATTCACCGCAGAAGAGATCCAAAAGGCCGAGAAACACATGAAAAAATGCTCCAAGTCTCTGATTGTCAGAGAAATGCAAATAAAGACAACAATGAGATACCACTTCACTCCTGTGAGAATGTCATACATCAGAAAAGGTAACAGCAGCAAATGCTGGAGAGGGTGTGGGGTCAAAGGAACCCTCCTACACTGCTGGTGGGAATGTCAATTGGTCCAACCTCTGTGGAGAACAGTCTGGAGAACTCTCAGAAGGCTAGAAATGGACCTACCCTATGATCCTGCAATTCCTCTCCTGGCGATAGATCCTAAGGAACCCAACACATCCATCCAAAAGGATCTGTGTACACATATGTTCTTGGCAGCACAATTTGTAATAGCCAAAACCTGGAAGCAACCCAGGTGTCCAACAACAGATGAGTGGCTGAGCAAGTTGTGGTATATATACACAATGGAATACTACTCAGCTGTAAAAAATGGTGACTTCACTGTTTTCAGCCGATCTTGGATGGACCTTGAAAAAATCATGTTGAGTGAAATAAGTCAGAAACAGAAGGATGAATAAGGGATGATCTCACTCTCAGGCCGAAGTTGAAAAACAAGATCAGAAAACAAAAACAAAAACACACAAGTAGAACCTGAACTGGAATTAGTGTATCGCACCAAAGTAAAAGACTCTGGGGTGGGTGGGTGGGTGGGGAGAATACAGGTTCAAGAAGGATGACAGAGGACCTACTGGGGGTTGAATTGTTATATGGAAAACTGGGAAATGTTATGCCTGTACAAACTATTGTATTTACTGTTGAATGTAAAACATTAATTCCCCAATAAAGAAATAAAATAAAAATAATAATAATGTGAGGCTTTCTGGTCACAGGTTCAGTGTCTGACACCACCATATACCAGAGCTGAACAACGCTCTGTTCTTCCCTCCCTCCATTCTTCCCTCCCTACCTCTCTTCTAACTTCCTCCACACATACATATTTGTATCTCTCTCATTAAAACAAACAAAATGTTTAAGAGAGCTTTGTGCATACCGAATCAAATGCTGATCATGTTCTAGTCTTGGAATGGAATATGTGCTTTTTTGGTTCTGGGAGGCTCACTGTCCACATTTGTCCTTCGTTTCCATCTCTTAGAACCCTAATCTTCCTAAGAAACACATCCTAAGAAGCAGTGTGCCCATGATATCTTATTTATATGAATTTTGTGTTACCTTATTTCCAATTCCCAGAAACAGGTATGTACATTGCTCATAACACATAAACACTGTTACCTTGCTTGATAGTTTCTCAGAT
Source organism: Erinaceus europaeus (assembly GCF_950295315.1). Lineage (NCBI taxonomy): Eukaryota > Metazoa > Chordata > Mammalia > Eulipotyphla > Erinaceidae > Erinaceus > Erinaceus europaeus. Next base: position 83,342,167 of record NC_080175.1, on the reverse strand, counting down.
GAACTGTAAGAATTTTAAAGACAGGGGTATGCTTCATTTTATGATTTACCCCCTATAAAATTGGTACAATGCTTCCCATGCAGTAGGTTCCCAGTAGCTATTGTTAAAATGGAGTTATTCTACATGACTGAGCCACAGTGGTAAATAATCCACCAGTAAACAGACTTGTGATCATAATTAATGTTTGTGATATTTTCTATAAACTGGAAAAGCTCTGATTCTCTTTAACTGTGGCCTTTTCAGAAATGTTTTTTTTTTTTTGTAACTCCAAATATCAAACTCTGTCTTGTTGTTCAAATAGCATCAGATTTCAAGTCAACTTAATGTTTGAGATTAAAAAGAAAGTGCTAATAGTAATAAACATGAAAACATTGTTCCCCACAATATTCTTGGCCAAAAAAAAAACAACTAAATTGGGATAATAAAGAAAATGGGGTGTTTTGTGACTGAACTGAATTCTTTTACTGTGTTATTCAACCTATTGTTTGAGAAATACTGTGTGTTCTCAGTGGTTCTTTCAGTTTGTCACCACTCAAGCAGAGATAAAATTGTGTCCACTGTTAAGTGAGAATCGTTAAGAGTTCTACGCTCCTGGGAATCTCATTCAGTCTTTCATGTTCTTGTGCTCTTAGGTGCCAAACAATGTGTTAATGGTACAGAAGTGAAAGCTGTGTGCTCATTTTCCTATAAGCAGTTGAATAATCTAGTGGGGAGAGGGAAAATACTCACTCACTTACACTCAGAATCAACCTTCAGGGTTTTCTACCTATTTGCTGTGATTGTGTGGTTCAATCCATTAGAAAACTAGCAGTACATAGTGCTTCCCACACTTCACTCGAGGAATCACAATTTCACAGTTTGGTTCCCAGCACTGCCTTGCAGGGCTGCTATCATAATGAGTTTCTGGCTCTAGACACACAGGCAGAATTCTCTTATGTTGGCTTCTCAAAGGAAAAAGGGAAACAGTAGAGTAAATAGTAATTATATCAATATATGATAACACAAAAACTATAAAATTGCTCTCAGTAGTCATATAAGTATTATTGAAATTGTGGGCCTCTATCCCCCTCTAATAATGATATGTTTTTTTTAAGAGAAATATTGTATATTTGTTTAGACAAAATATTAGGAGGAAGCCTGAGAAACTAAATAGTATGCATTATTTATACTGAGCATATTTTTACTGAGGCCTTTGTGCTTTATTTTTGAACCAGAAGAAAAGAAATGACCAAATCCAAGAATTCAGCCAACCGTTACATGTTTGATAAAAAAAAACCCTCATTTTTTGACAAGGTATTTATTTTAAAATGTTAGTAAAGCATTAATTAAAAAGAAGTTTATAGGATATAGTCTCATTGCATGCCAGTAATTAGAGGGTTTTTAGTTTATGTTTCGTGGAACTGTTTTTTTAAAGAAACAAGGTAATTGAACAAAGTAGAATAGTCCAAGGTTATTCCAGCAAGTGCAATTCCAGTCAGGAGACATATGGTGTCAAGCTAAACACTGGTATCTCTTCCTACTGGAGACAACGTGATAGATGAGAAACTGCCCGACTTTGAAGTCAACTCAATTTGGAAACATGCTTCTCACATGAAAACAGCTTCTCACTTCTGTCACTTAGTTCTTTGTGCCCCGGGGTAAGTGTCTTAACCTTTCTGTCTCTATTGTAAGACTTTCAAAGGTGATACAAATATCTACTTGGCAAGGTCATTGCTAACATCTGTGATAATATATATAAGGTACCCACCGTAATGGTTATAACAACTTGAAGATAATAATAACTACTATTAGTTGTTATTCTCCCTTTAAAAGGTTATAAAAGCCTGTAGTTTATGTAAGTGAAGGGAGCTATTATCTCATCATTAAATAGTAATAGTTATTAGATAGTAATAATTACTAGTTAATATTATTCTTCTTTATATAACCCACAGACTTTTTCTGAATTAATTAGTGTCTAAATCTTAATTGTACTTGTAGTTTCATGTTCATTCTTTCTTACACTCATCAAGGGTGTTAATTGATAATGGCTCTATATTCTACTGTCTTAATTTCTTAATTATCTTACATACTTGTGGAAAGAGATACTGTTTTATGGGGTTTTTTTTGTATAGGTATTACAAATTCAGCATGTATTACAAGTTAAGAAAAATGTGTTTGTGGCATATTTTCTCAATTCTGGCATTTGGATTTTATTGTAGTTTAATTGTAAATAATAGTAGCAGAAAAAGTAAGTGGGAATACATGTATGCCATCAGTGTTTAAAAGTAAATTTTTGAGGGCTGATACTGAATGGAGTCATGCTTTGTTATCAACAGATACTTAACTCTTGTCTGATTAGCCCTCACTCATTTTATGAGGAGATCTAGAATCCACAGGACAAAGAACCCTCTACCCTCTCTGTTCTTCCTTTCCCGTTCTTCCAGAACCATGTGGAAACTGTGACCACTAGGAAATAGGGAGAATTGACAACTTCCTCACACACCGACACCTGAACTTATCCAAAGAGTGACAACAGTTAGTGTCAGCCCAAACAGGAAACAACCAAGAACAGTTTCAAGACAAGTGGAGATATTTTTTAATATGTAGTTCCAACAATTGCCAACATTTTCCTGTTTATCAGCACAAATTCAGACCTTGATTTAGTTCTCTTTGTTGACTGAGATCACTCATCAGTTGTACTTTTCCTTATATCCCCAGAAGCACTTAACAGTTTCTAGTGGTGTTTCTCTTTTTCAGTACATGTTATACTTAGTTTTTTTTAGGTTTTGTCTCTAAGCACAAACAGAAAATGCTTTTAAAAGCCATTTATATCTATCTATCTATCTATCTATCTATCTATCTATCTATCTATCTATCATCATCATCATCTAATATGTTTATTTATCTACCTGAGACCCCACATATTAAGTTTTTCATGAATAAAACTCCCTATAGAAAGTAAAAGAAAAATAAATTTAGGTTAGTTTGTTCTTGATGGAGTAGTCAGGATTCTGAGTTAACTCCCAGAATTACTGTTTACTTTTGTATGAACACATTCCTCCCCCTCCCCCACAAACACACACATGTGCAATACCCTGGAGCATCTTGGGTATGATTAGGTCCTGAATAGAATGGATGCCATTCTTGTTATTACGTTACATTGTATAACAAAGGAAAAAAAGGAATGGAGTTTTCAAATGAAACTTGGGTTAAAACTATTTGACTTTGAGTTGATTACAAGGGATATTATCCTTGGTGGGTCAGACCTAACAACATCCGTCATTAATAAAGACCCAGACTTTACTAATGTTGGGAAGATTTGACTTGAAAGTGATGCTCACTGCCATAAAAATGGCATTGCCACCATGTGGAGGTGGTTTTTAGAAGCCAAAAAACATCACTGGACTGATGGCCTGCAGGAGAGTAGAGATCTCAGTTTCACAGCTCTAAGGACATTCTGCCAATAAACAGTGAGAACAGATGAGGATCCTGAGTCTTACAAGAGAAGGTAGCTACAACCAGCAACTTGAATTCACTCTGTCAGGCCTTTCTATGATCCTGTTAATCAATGTTTAGATCCATGAAAGTAGTCAGAGACTTGTGTAGCTGTAAGCTACTGGTTGGTAGTGATTTGTTATAAGCAATAGAAAGATAATAAACATTGAATTAATTATTTTCTTTATTCCAAAATGTGGAAAAAACAATTAATTAATTAATTCGGACTGAGGGTATAGCAAAATGGTAATATACCTGATTTTTAAGTCTGTGCTTAAAGGTTCCAGGTTCAATTCCCAGTGCCTCTATAAGCTACTCCTTTGGTCTCTCTTAGTTTTCATTGTCTTTCATTAAAATAAGTAAATGAATATGAAAAAAATTAAGTTAATTATTTCACTGGAATGCTTTGATTCCATCTTGAATCTTTGAAGTCCTTCTTTAATTACGTTTCTAATGAGGATTTAAACAATGCCAGCTCTTTCTCTCAAGATAATCTGTCTCTATCTTCCTCTTTAAATACTTCTCTGGGTTTATATAAGAGTTATCTAAGGGCTGAGTGATGGTGTACCTGGCTGAGTGTACACATTACAATTTGTAAGGACCCAGGTTCAAACCCCCCAGTTTTCACCTATGGGGGAAGGCTTTTCAAGTGATGAAGCAATGCTGCAGGTCTCTCTCTGTTTCTCTCCTTCTCTACCTCTTGATTTTTTGGCGGTCTCTATCCATTAAATAAATAAAGATAATAAAAATAATAGATTTCTTAAAAAAAAGACTTGTTTAACTGAAATTACTTTCTGTGATTTATTGTCTCTCATTCACTGCAAATTAGCTTGACCTATTAAACCATGGATATATTCTTGCCATGTGCATGTAACGGTCCTGTGAATGAGTTCAGTAGACATTCCAGTTCTTGTCATTTTTAACCAGCAGCATAAATAAGTTCTCTTTTTAAACACTTCTTTTGACATTTATCATGTGTTACTCTCTTCACTTTTCTGTCTTTCTGATTTTTTTTCTCTCTCTGTTTACTTTAAATGCTAATCTTACCCACAAATCCCTCTTCTGATTTCTCCTTTTTCTCATCTGGGACTCAGGATCCTCTTCTGTACTCACTGTTTATTGGAAGAATTCAGTTCCTTCAAGGAGTGAAACTGAGATCTCTACTTTGTTGCAGGCTGTCAGTCCAGTGCTGGCTTTTGGCTTCTAGAAACCCTCTCCACAGTTTGACAATGCATTTTTTATGTTGCTAAACAATATGATCTTTTTTCATTACTTCAGTGGCTACTGTCCATAGCCATTGACAGTCAATCTCAAGACCTGATGTTTCTTCTTTGTTTTAAATCTTCATGTCCAGTTGCTTATAGCAGTTCTCTATATGGTATGCACATTTATTTCATATCTTATTTTATAGATTTGGTCTTTACCTACACACTGCAGTTTAGTAAATACCACCACTATCTGTTTCCGTGGATAATCAATCTAAAGAACTTGTGGGGTCCAGGCGGTGGTGCACTGGGTTAAGTGCAGATAGTACTAAGCACAAGGACCCTTGAAAGGTCTTAGGTTGGAGCCCCTGGCTCCCCACCGGCAGGGGGACCCTTCACAAGCAGTGAAGCAGGTCTGCAGGTGTCTCTCTGTCTTTCCCTCTGTCTCTCTGTCTTTCCCTCTCTCTATCTCCCCTCCTCATTCAATTTCTCTCTGCCCTATCCAAATGGAAAAAAATGGCCACCAGGAGTAGTGGATATGTAGGTATGTAGTGCTGCAACAAGCCCCTGCAGTAACCCCAGAGACAAAAACAAAAAACAAAACAAACAAAAAAAACTTGATATTGTCTTAGATCTGTTAGACTTTTTCTGTCTTTTATAACTCACATTTTTCATTTATTCATGTATCCTACTAATATCTACTTTTAGCTCTTGAAACGGAGGTTGGCATATTCTTTTTATATTCTGTAATTCCTTTAAAATCTAAAATAATTATCTTTCCAATGCAATCTCTCTGCTTGTTTCTCTGCATTGCAACTACAGCAACCTGTATGATGTACACGTGGAGTCATGCTACTTCCCTGTTCTTATTTTCTTCCTGATAAAGCTCAAAACTCTTTATCAGGAGACACAAACCTTTCACCACCCTCCCTCCCCTCTTTATCATTACAGCACCTGTATCCACTAGTATCCACAACTCTTTAGACATTTCAGCTGTAATTCATCGCAGCATTTGTATCCAGGTCTTCCCATTGCCCCCCCCCCCCCGGGACATTTATTTCATTGCTACATACTTTTTTTGCTTTACTAATTTTTTTTTATGGATGTAGAGATAGAGAGAGAAAAAGAGAGAGGTGATACACCATGCTACCCCTCAACCATCATTGCTCTGGTGCTCCTATGTGTGTTGGAACTCAAACCCAGGCATTCCCACCTGGCCAGGCAAACAGTACTTAGTAAGTTAGTGTTATCCTGGCTCCCTGGAAAACTCTTCATGGCTGCATTATTTCCTCTAATTATTTTATTTAGTCCTTACTATCAGGCTGGAAGAGCCTTCTTTGGTTTATAAAGCCTATATTAGACAGTTGTCTATTTAGTCCTTACTATCAGGCTGGAAGAGCCTTCTTTGGTTTATAAAGCCTATATTAGACAGTTGTCTGTCATCAATTATAATACTGTGTCAGTACTCCTCAAACTGTTGTAGCTGCATGACTTTCTTACAGTTTTTTGTCTTTATTTTTCTGTCTTTAGACAGTAACTTCCTTTAGTGTGAACCTGTTTGCCCTGATTATTTCCTTCTGCCTTTCCCAGATCTTCCATAGGGATTTTCTAACTAGTTTTCTCTTCACTCAAATGCATCAGTTGTAAAAGGCTAATTGTGTTAATTATTCCGGTGCATTTAAAGATTTTTCATGATTAAATCAGAAAAGTAATTCATTTGCTACCCAAGTATGTCTATACCATGACTTCTTACTACATTTTTAGCTACTGCTCCATTTCTTCTTCATATAAATCCAAAGGAAAGCTAAAACCACAGCTCAGTCAAACATATTCTGTAGTTTGCAGTTTTTGTGCTTTTACTGTAATCTCTGCTAAATATTTTTAATCTTTTAATTCTGCTAAAGTCTTATGTGAGTACTGTAGTCTCTTAAGTTTAATTTTATAAAACCCCTGCTTTACAAAGCAGTCCTTGATTTCCCCAAACTGACGTCATTCATTTGAATGGTAAGCATAAACATTCTTTTTTTAAAAAATTTTTTATTTATAAAAAGGAAACATTGACAAAACCATAGGATAAGAGGGGTATGGCTTCGCATGATTCCCACCACCAGACCTCCGTATACCATCCCCTCCCCTGATAGCTTTCCTATTCTTTATCCCTCTGGGAGTATGGATCCAAGATCATTGTGGGATGCAGAAGGTGGAAGGTCTGGCTTCTGTAATTGCTTCCCCGCTGAACATGGGTGTTGACAGGTCGATCTATACTCCCAGCCAGTCTTTCTCTTTCCCTAGTGGGGAAGGGCTCTGGGGAAGTAGAGCTCCCAGTCACATTGGTGGGGTTGTCTGTCTAGGTAAGTCTGGTAGCATCCTGCTAGCATCTGGAACCTGGTGGCTGAAGCATAATCTATTCTTTTACATCATTTATTGGTATACCCTGACTACTTATTTATTTATTTACTTATTTACTTATTTACTTTTATTTATTTATCATTGGGGTTCAGTTCCTATACTATGAATCAACTGATCCTGACAGCTATTTTTTTTCTTTCTGTTTTATTTGATAGGACAGAGAGAAATTGAGAGCCAAGATGGAGAGATAGAGGGAGCAAGAAAGATAGACACCTGCAGACCTGCTTCACTGCTTTTGAAGCATGCTCACTACAGGTGGGGAGCTAGGGCTTGAGACCAGGTCCTTGCACATCGTAATGTTTGCGCAAACTAGGTGCACCACCTTCAGGCCCCTAAGTCCTGCTCATTAACACGGATAATTTATTAACAACCTTTTCCCACTTCCCGGATGTGAGTTCACAATTTCTCTTGATCATAGTTTTTTTAATTTGTGATTGCATTTTCCACAGCGACAACTTTGCATCCTACAACTACATTTACTGATTTCTTTTTTAATGAAAACAATTGAATTTTCATATATATATATATATATATTTTTTTTTTTAAATAAAATGTTTCATTTACAAAATAAAATGGAACATCAAAATAAGTAGCAGACATAAAGAGCTATTTGATGAGAATCATGCATATTAAGGAAATTTGCTTCTCAATTTTTGAATTTATTGGAATTTGATTTCAGCTAGCTCAGTTCTTATCTTTTTTTTTCAAATTATTTATTTTAAAAAGGGAGACATTAACAAAACTGTAGGCTAGGAGGGGTACAACTCCACACAATTCTCACCACCAGATCTCTATATCCCATCCCCTCCCTTGATAGCTTTCCCATTCTTTATCCCTCTGGGAGCATGGACCCAAGGTCATTGTGGGTTGCAGAAGGTGGAAGGTCTGGCTTCTGTAATTGCTTCTCTGCTGAACATGGGCATTGACTGGTCGGTCCATACTCTCAGTCTGCCCCTCTTTTCCCAGTAGAGTGGGTCTCTGTGGAATCGGAGCTCCAGGATACATTGGTGGGGTCGTCTGTCCAAGGAAGTCTGGTCAGCATCATGCTGGCATCTGGAACCTGGTGGCTGAAAAGAGAGTTAACATACAAAACCAAACAAATTGTTGAGCAATTATGGATCTAAAGACTGGAATAGTTCAGATGAAGTGTTGGGGGGTACTCACTGCAGACTATTGTGTACTTTTGCTTTCAGGTAAATATTTTGCCCTAGTTTATGGATACGTGTGAACATATATTCTATCTCAGGGGACCTGGTCTATATCTAGGTTTTGGGACTCTGTTAGGAAGTGAACCACCTGGGATGGAATTATAGAATACTATGAAAGGAAAGGTCTCACCTAATGAAGCTGAAGGGTTGTCATTCCACACCTGAAGTCTCTGGACACAGTCTGAAGTGAAGCATGCTGGGGTGGCACTCGTTGCATTGATTAGGTTTCTATCAGTGGATGTAATATTATTTGATGTGAATTGAGAGAAGCATGCAGGAAAGTGAGCCCCACCCTAAGGTCCCAGGACTGGGGGAAATATAGGCTCTATAGTGGAGATGTGAGGTTCCTGCTGTCTTAGGGTTCAAGAAGACAATGAATAGTTATGGTTATCATCACATTATTTGGTAATTGGGTTAACTTTGAAAAGTCCCTTTGTTAGGATTTGCTGTATAATACCCAATATCTTATATATAGCTGTGCCACCGATTGCTTCTGTTCTCCCTGGTCTAGGCTTTTGAGAGAGTCAACATATCAAAGACTCAGACTATGTATTAAAAAGATTTAGTCTGTGCTTTAAAAAGTTTGAGACATACAATAATTTTTTCCCTCTCATATTAATTAGTGATTTATATGACTACAAATTAATAGGAGTGTACATAAACACCACTCCCATCACCAAAAGACTGTGTCCCCCCCTCCCAACCCCCCCACCACCACCCCGGGAAGCCGAATGTCCACCCTTACCCTCACCCCAGAGTTTTTACTTTGGTGCCCTACTCCAGCAGTTTTTATCCTTCAAACTTCCCCCAATTTTCTTTCACTTTTGTGATATATATTCATGTAGATACAGCAATGACTATTCTTCTTCCCGGATGTCAAAGAATTCTTTCTCTATTTGATTTTCCCTAGGGTTAGGCAGAGTGATTTAGAGTAAACTAAATTTGACTTGAATCCTTACATACTTCTGAAAAATGTCAAAGTTTTAAAATGCATACCTTGGTACAGATTTTGTGAAATCTTGACTTACTTCCTGATTGTGCTGTGAGCAACAAAACATACCATGCTTAAAACTGCTCATTTGAAGAATACTGAAAGTAAAGTCTGAAGGAAATATTAATTGGAATATCACTTCTTTTCAGAAATCTCAGTATGCTCTAGCCACCTATCTGTAAAGTACTACATTTTTTTTTTAAGTAGAGCAAGTGAATGAAATTCTATTAGTGGTGATTTTTCTTTGGGAAGAAGGGTGGCTTTGTGAACAGAGGGTAAATAGTGCATCGACTGTCTTCATGTGGGGTAGTCTCAGCAGCTGCCCTTTCAGAACATCATTTGCTTTAAAGCTCTTTATCTGGGAGATGATCCCATAAAACCTTAACCTGCCTGCATTTAATCTTTACATTTCTAGGAGAAAGCTCCTTACTTTGGAGCATGTTCACTTCTGTTGAAATGTTGCTGTTGAAAGCTTCATGTAGACCTTTTCCAAGCCCACATCCTTGAGTCTCTATTTTTAAAATTTCATGACAGCTTTCACACTCTCTTGAGCTTGCAGGATCTAAGTTTCTACCGAAGCATGTAATTACTGGCAATGACTTAGCACCCACCATGTGGTGCCAAGTAATGGCAAGTGGAAGCAATGTCAATAAGAGAAAACTGGCAAGCTGGAGATAGCCAAGTGAGATGACTCAGAGACACACATGCTTTGGCAAACACTCCCACTATTGCTAGGAGCACAAAATAACTTTCTTTATAAAAAATTCTTTTTTCTCCCCAAGTCAGTTACTTGTGTAAATGCAATTTCACTGCTCTGGGTTGCTTTTTTCTTTCCCAGAGACAGAGGAATGCAGAGAGAAATATATAGAAGGAGAGATACCAAACTACTGGTGTTTCCTCCAGGGCCATGAGCCCTCACATGTGGTGCTGGAGCTTGAGCTTAGCTTTCATGCATAGTAAAGGCATGCACCCTACTAAGTGAGCTATATCTCTGCCTTTGTTACTAAGAAATTCTTGTGAAACTCACAAGATGTTCTATGTCAGAAAACAAGCAAACACCCAAGAAGCTGATTTTTTGTTTAGAAGCAAAACAAGGCTTCACTGATGATTTAAGCACTCTACTTTTCCAAAATTATTTTCATCTAAGCTGTAAATTTTATCTGTTGCCAAAACTATTTGATTTCCTCCTTTGGATTAAGACAGTATTCATAAAAAACAAACAAACAAAAAACAACTCTCAAAACACAGAGTTATGGAAGATCTAGAACTGAGATTGAGATAGACCTGTAACAGACTTTGATGAAATAAGAATTATCTATAGGAGATTTACATTACAGACCCATGGGCTCATCTTCAGAAAATCAGCATCTGGAATTAAATCCAACAAATGTCATTTTTCTGTTGTCTGGACTAGGCTGGATTGACTTGAAAAAAGGTTGTTTTTCAAATTGTGATGTATCAGTAAGAATCTGGAATCACCTGGAAGCATGATAGAACCATCAAAACCTTCTGCCTTCACTAACTGAATCAGAATCAGAACATTGAAGTGGTCCCCAGATAATGCATACACACACTGGAGTGTGCTAAATGTTGCTGAAGGAAACATTGGGTTTATTATAGTTGTTTCTTTTTTTTTTTTAATTGCCACCAGGGTTATTGCTGGGGTTTAGTGCCTCTATGATGAATCCAACTGTGGCCATTTTTTTTTCTTTTCTTTAGGAGAGACTTTGGGAGGGGAGAAAGAGGTAAAGGAGAGAGACAGAGAGACATGTATGGTACTTTTTTTTTTTTTACCACTCATGAAACTTCCTCTCTGCAAATGGGGAGCAGGTGCTCTAACCTGGGCTCTTGTGCATGGTAACATATGTACTTAACCAGGTGTGCCAATGCCAAACACCTTATTACAGCTTTTTATTTACTTACATTAACTGTTATCCTGAAAAGGGAAGGGAAAGATATAATATGGATGAAGAACATTTAGCTGGAAGGTAGATTTCAATAGTTAGGGCATTATGTGTGAATGTGACAGTGAAAGACTCAAGGCACATTTGTGACAATAAACTGGGGATAGGAGTCACTAATGCAGGGCAGATTTCAATGATTCCTAGATCCCTTCCAACCAGTGTTACAAAGTGTTAAACTCTATTGCTTTTCTCTGTTTAAAAAAATAGTCTATGCAATTGACTTGAATTTAGATTTTGCTGGAGGTAGTTTTGAGTAAATTGTTATTATGATACCAGTTCATTATGTTTTAATGTTTGGTGATTAGTGTAGTCTCTCTTGGTACCCTCCCTATTTTGAAGTTTATACAAGTCAATACTGTCATAGTTGTTGAATAATTCATGGAGAAAAATAATATCTGATACTCTTTTTAAAAAATATTTATTTTATTTATTCCCTTTTGTTGCCCTTGTTGTTTTATTGTTGTAGCTATTATTGTTGTTGTCATTGTTGGATAGGACAGAGAGAAATGGAGAGAGGAGGGGAAGACAGAGAGGAGAGAAAGATAGACACCTGCAGACCTGCTTCACCACCTGTGAGCGACTCCCCTGCAGGTGGGGAGCCAGGGCTCGAACCGGGATCCTTATGCCGGTCCTTGTGCTTTGTGCCACCTGCGCTTAACCCGCTGCACTACAGCCCGACTCCCAATATCTCATACTCTTTAGGTAACCATGAACTTTAAGCCTGGCTACAGATGCAGTTTGCCTCAGCTGAATGATCTCAATTAAGATTAAAGATCCAAGCAAAACATAGAAACTATATTCTCTGAATGAGTTCTATGTCTGTTGAAATGAATTTAGCTATTTTAAGCATCTATAAAGCAGAATAAATTTTATGATAATAAATTAAATCACATAATGTAGTGAATGTACTTCTTGTCACATAGCAAGAGGACTATTACAAGCTAAATACTTAAAACTGTGTGTTTAATTGATAAGACACATTTATTGCATTAGAAATACATAAGTTATCCTGTAATATCACCACCACAGAGTTCTGTCTCATTAATTCCAAAAAGACCTTGTTCAAGTTTTGTGGTAATTTTAACCAATTAAATTTCTTGGTAATTTAATACACATTTTACAATATTTCTTGCCAAATAATTATTTAATCTCACAAATGCTAGTTTTATAAGAATTAATTGGTATTTCGTTATACTATAACAAGTAAGGCTATAATATCTATAATAATATTATAATATAATATAATACCAAGTAAGGCTATAATATATAATATATAATATCGTTATACTATAATAAGTAAGGCTATAAAATAACAAGGCTATAATATATAATATCGTTATACTATAACAAGTAAGGCTATAATATAACAAGTAAGGCTATAATATGAAGCTTTCATATTTAAAAATAAGTGCCTTTATTAAAATATTGTTTTCCCAAATGGTAAATTTTTTATGTGTGACTGATGAATTTTACCATTCTACCCAACTGAGCATACAAGTAGTCTTTGAAGATTTTGCAAAAAACTTATTTTTGGGGCAGTAGTGCAGTGGGTTAAGCGCAGGTGGCGCAAAGCACAAGGACCAGCCTAAGGATCCAGGTTCGAGTCCCTGGCTCCCTGCCTGCAAGGGCATCACTTCACAAGTGGTGAAACAGGTCTGCAGATGTCTACCTATCTCTCCCCCTCTGTCTTCCCGTACTCTCTCCATTTCTCTTTGTGCTATCCAACTACAACAACAACAATAATTACTACAACAATAAAACAACAAGGGCAACAAAAGGAATAAATAAATATTATAAAAACCAGTTTTTATTATTGCTGAAAATTGCTTTGAAGTTTTATTTTCTTTTTAAAAATTAAATTCAGGTTTCATGTTTTCTCTTCTTGGAAATCCAAATATAATTGTTATTTGGCTTAGCCTTATAATTGTGTAAAGATATTAAAATATGTGAATGCTAAAAGATATTATATGAGTTGTAATCCTCTAATCTAGCATGTATTCTTTGTCCTCAATAAAAAATTAGCAAGTCATAAATATTTATTTGAATGCATTCCTCCTCCTCCGTCTTTCCTCCTCCTCCTCTTTTTGTTATTGTCAATATCTTAGCTGTACAGTAAGGAAGATAATACAAAATTGAAATAAGGAACCCCTTCAGTAACTTAGTCAAATTTACACTTCTTTTCAAATTTTCTGAATTTTCAAAACTACTAGTTTTTCTAAATCATTTTATTGGAGAGTGGTTAATGGCTTTCAGTACAGTTGTTGGCATATGGATACAATTTCTGTCTCCTTATGATAGCTCTTTGCAGGACACTCTTACCCCCAACTCAGGTCTTCTTTCATCATACCGTACCAGATTGCAATACCTTTTGCGCCCTCTCCCTTCTCCTTCTTTCCCAGAGTCCTTTGCTCCAGTGCAATATACCACACCAAATCCATTTCAAGTTTCACTTTGTGTTTTCCTTTTATGTTCTTGTTTCTTAACACCTGTAAGTGAGACCATTGGTTTTTCTTCTTCTCTTTTTGGTTTAATACAGTTTCTTCAAGTTCCATCCAAGATAAGGGAAAAGAGATACTTTTATCATTTTTAATAACTGAGTAGTATTTCATTGTATATCTATATACAGTGTATAACTTTCCTAGCCACTCATCTGTCAATGAGCATCTAGATTGCTTCCAAGTTTAGGGTATTGTGAATTATGCTGTTGGGACCAGGCGGTGGCATACCTGGGTGAGCATACGTTCCTCTGTGTAAGGATTCAGGTTCAAGTTCCTGGTCCCCACCTGCAGGGAGGAAGCTTCACACATAGTGAAGCAGGGTTGCAGGTGTCTCTTTTTCTGTCTCCCTCACTTAATTTCTCTTTGCCCTATCAAAAATAAAAAAAATAATAATACAGAAATATAAAAAAGCAAATTGTGCTGTTATGAGCATACATGTATAAAGATCTCTTTAAATAGGTTATGTTTTCTAAATTTCTATTATAAGAATAATCTTCTGGAATAATTGTGAAAAATGACACTTCTTTGGGTCGGGGAGGTGGCACAGTGTAGACTGCCTACCTTGTAAACATGAGTCCTTGAATTTGATCCCTGGCACCATATGGATGGGAAGAGCAAGAAAATCTCTGTGCATGGTTGACTGGTGCTTTGCTATAAGTCTCTAGTTCTCTCATTATTCCTTCTCATTCTAAATGTAGAAACAAGTTGAGTCAGGAGGTGACTCAATAGTGATACCTATGCCCAGAGATCCCGGCTTTGCTCTCCTACACTGCTTCAAATAGTAACATTTCCTGAAACTTTCTTGCAAATTGTTATTTCATGGGAATGGAATGGGCCTTGAAATGTGTGTGTGTGTGTGTGTGTGTGTGTGTGTGTGTGTGTGTGTGTGTGTGTGTATGTGTGTGTGTTTAATCATATGATCAAGGGAATGTTTTCTCATACTAATAATCAGAAAAAAGGAATTCAAAATTGCTGATTCCGAAAGCATAGATGAATGGTCTCAAACCTCGGTTGCACATCAGAAGCCCTTTAAGAAATTCCTGATGGAAGACAGCAGTGTGGTACAGCGAAAGTGTGCTGGCCCTATAAAAAATTCCTGATGGGTGAGAAATTTAAGTCCTAATTGCTAAGGAAAATACAGTTGCCCATTTTATGCACGGTAAAGTCTTTGCATCAAAAGAGACTTAGGTCAACAGGAAAGAAGTCAGGCAAACATGGTTGTAGGCATTTTCTCAAAAGCAAGGTTCACCTCTCCTATAGTTGACCACTGGATCACATAGGTTGGATCCTGCCAACCTAAGTTCTATGAGCTACAAATAATTTTTAATAGAAATTGATATGAATGTGTTTTATTCTTTGTGTCAATTATTCTATAGGAGAAGGAAGTGCAAAGAATGCAGTTTTAAACATAGAGGCTGGGCCATGGTGCTCCTGGCATAGGGCACGTACCATCATGCAGGAGGACCTGGCTTCAAGCCCCCATCTCTATCTGCGGGTGCAAGGGGTGGGGCCTTTACAAGTGATGGACCAATTCTGTGGATACCTCTCTCTCTCTTTCCCTAGCTCTCGATTTCCCTCTGTTTCCATCAACAATGAAAAGAGAAAAGAAATAAAGAAAAGTAAAAAGAAAGAGAATAAAAGTAAGAGAAATGAAAAGACCACCAGGATGTGTGTGCTCATCATGCAGACACCAAGCCCCAACAATAACCCTGGTGGCAATAAAACAGTTATGAACAGAAAAATTTACCAGTTTGATCGAACAAGATGTTGCTTTTGATCAATGCAAATATTTTATTGCTACTGATGTACAAGGCAGCCTGAGAAAACATAACATTATATAAACATACCACATTCTTTGACTTACTGAATTGTGTTCTTATTGGAGGAGATTAGAATGGAAAATTAAAATGTCTTATTAAACTACCTAGTGATTTTTGTAAAGACAGTTTGGTCTATTAAGAACATTAGATATTGGAGTGAAATGAGGAAGCCCTTTTTATTTATTTTTCGATTTGTGTAATTTGCATGTCCTGGAACCAGGAGCAGATCTTCATGTGGTAACTGAGAAATCAATCACTGCATAAGCCATTAATGCTGGGTCTAAAGATACCATGAAAATAGACAATAAATTCATCAAATACAATCAAATTAGGTCTTAGTGTGAACGTACTTTCATTGCTAAACTATCATGATAATATCTGAGCCTTTATCTGAAAAAAAAAAAACTGGCAATGGTGCATAGGAAAGACAGTGACAAGCTTGTTATTGTTGCTTGCCTTACATGCAAACACTAGAGTCAGTCTTGGAAGAGAGACTATGACTGAACATGGTACTAAGTGGGGAGGTAGAGATAGCAGCAAATGGGAAGGATAGATAACAAATAACAACTATCCCATTCTTAAGAGAGACATTTGATCAAGGAATAACATTCTTTTTTTAAAAAAAAATTATTTATAAAATGGAAACACTGACAAGACCATAGGGTAAGAGGGGTACAGTTCCACACAATTCTCACCACCAGAACTCCGTATCCCACCCATCCCCTCCCTGACAGCTTTCCTATTCTCTAACCTTCTGGGAGCATGGACCCAGGGTCATTATGGGGTGCAGAAGGTTGAAGGTCCTCGTATAGATCCCTCTCTCCATTGTCACTGGCCATCTCCATCAGGAACAACATATGGGCCCCTTTTTGGGCCCCCATAGGACCTTGCCCTCAATGTGGATCAACAATGGCAGAGAAATCACATTCTTAAGCTATTTCTCTCAGACATGATAACTTGCGGCTTATGTTGGGAGATATGTTATTTTGTGAAGAGAAGGGAAACAAATGTTTGCTGAGTTAACGGTTCACCCTAGAAATCTACTTTCTAATTGAATTCTCTCTATTGAATAAATTTAAGCTAGCTGAAGACACAGTTTGGTGTAAACCCTGTAACCTTTACTTAATGCTTTTCCCCTTTTCAAGTATTCTGAGAAAGATTTAATCGTAAATTGAAAGGCTAAATACACTTACTATAAAGGAAATTATACAGAAAAAATATACTCAGTGAATTAAGTTAGAAATAAACAAAAGAAAAAAGAAGCAACCAAAAACAATTCAAAATTTCCCATGAAAATACCCAATGTCAATAGATATGTGATGCCTTTATTATTATTAATACTTATCTTGCAGGAACTCTAAGGGATATTAGGAGGATTAAGTAACTATGACAGGTTAGAATATCGAGATCTACCACCAGTGTTACAACAACTCACTAATTTCTACTTTTGGCTAGGTCTGAGTAACTGTACCACACTTACCCTCAGTCACTAATAGCTAGTAAAGCAGGCAAAATGTAGGAAACAAGGATTTTTCAGGCACTGAACAAAAGCAGTATAGTGCAATGAAAAATGATCCCTGAAGGAAGAAACCAAAAAACACATTGTGCATGGTAACATATTCTCAGCAGAATGTGCCACTGCCCAGCCCTAGCTTAAAAAAATTTTTTTTTAGTGATTTAATATTGATTTACAAAATTACAAGATAACAGGGGTATAATTCTAAACCATTCTTAACCACCAGAGTCTGTGTCCCTATCCCACTCCAGCAGAAACTGTAATAGTTCTCGCCTGGTCACATGTAAGGGTTAATTCTATCTATCTACCTATCTATCTATCTATCATCTATCTATCTACCTATCTATCTATCATTTATCTATCATCTATCTATTTTTCTATCTATTACCTATATCTGTGTCAATCATCTCTTGGTTTTGCTCATTTTTATTTCTAATGCTGAAGAAAATAATGCCTAGTGCATACCTCAGAGCTATAAAAAGAAATGAAGAATTCCAGAAATTATAAGTTACTGGTTCAATGTGAAACTATATTTTCCTACAGTAAAAATTCTCAAAAACATATTTCACTTTTAAATGGCTATAACAGTGTTGTAGTCTTACAGGAGCGGAAATGAAATAATTTAAGGACATTCCTTTCTGTAGAGGTTTTGGTTTTTATTTTTACTTCACTGTACTCTGTGGATTTTTACTAGGAAGAGAGTCATTTACATTTTGACCCTTGGGAGAATAGACAACCAATCCTTATAATTCTAACCTTCGTAAAACTATGCTCTACTGTTAGCATCTAGTTCCAGTAACAGCAGCTGTAGCTGAAACTGTCACTTCAACATTTGAGTCCTGCCTTGCATATAATATAAGCATATGGAACACATCTGTGCGGCTTTACCTTAAATTTTTGTAAAATCCTCAATAAGATTTTGTAAACACATAGCATTATGACTCTACTGTAGAAGTGGCCTGAAAATCTGACTTAAAAATACTTTAACATACATGCAAGATAAATGCTATATGTATGTATTATATGTATAATATAGTCACAACTCAAATAACTTTCTCATATCTTTAATAGTATCTAGGTATGTAGAAAAGGATATGTGAAATAAGAACATAAAAAGTTTGTGCTTATCTTGGCATATTTATTTAAAATTCAAATATGTTGTCAAATGGGCTATGGTGTATGTACTTTTCTGTTAAGTTTTTTTTTTTTTTTTACAAAGAAGACTGGAAAACTTTTTTTTTAGTTGTTTTTGCTTAATGCTTTGGTACCCTCCAAATTCACAAGTAGATTACTGAGTAAGATTGTTTGCCCTCTAGTGACTTCACATTAATAACTAACAAAAATTATTCATTTTGTGTTACAGCTGTGAAATCAGTGTATAAAAATACAGAAAAAAAAGATTCTTTCCTTATAGCCACATTCTGAGCCTATCTTTTGAAAATGAAGATTGTGCTTTCCTGAATTACAAAGATTATAATGCTAACACTCTGAGAGTAATAAAAATGTGTTATTTGTAGAAGATTATTATTAAATTAAGCTGTTCCAAGAAGTGTTTTTAATCAGTTTTATTAAACTGAAACTCCACCCCACTGACTGAAATCACCTCAGTGATAATGGAGGGGGAGGGTGGGAGCTACATCATCAGCATCAACTCCAGGAAGGTCAAGACACCAACCTTGGATTAAAATGAGGAGGCCCTCATGACTTAAGAGACTCTAAAAAACGCGTACGTTGCCTGACGCTTCTAACTGTGATGAAAATCATCCACTGAAGTGGGTATTATTGTAAATCTTTGTCTACATGACAGATTTACATCTCCTTACCTCCATAAAATTCACCGTTAATGGCACAACACCTATTAAGCTGAGATATTTCGAGTTGTAGTACGTCATGGTATTTTCTTGTACAGATTACATTATTCTTGGCATTTCACTGCCTGTCTCATGAGATGGCTGAGAAGGAAAATATAGTAACTTGCACTCACTTCTCAAGGACAAAATGCCATGTCTAACCAGAGGAAACATTCAGAAAAGGAAAAGCAAATATTGAGAATATTAAGTTTGAAAAATGTGTCATAAGAGAAATCTAGAGACTTAGGGGAAAAACATTTTGCTTCATGGAATATAATTTTAATACTTTACCAAATTCCTAGCCTTGAAGGGCTTTCAAAAAAAGGACAAATAAACATTTACAGGAGCTCACTTTCGGAGTGGAGTATGTGCAGGAGAGAAAACATGGTCTTTGACATAAACCTAGTCTTAGAACTTAAGCTCCCACTAGTTCTTGCATAGAGAAACCCTGGGGCCTCAAACACATTTGGGTTAAACTACTATAGCACTTTCTGACAATAGAAACTCAGAAAGCTTTGTGTAACAGAGGCAATTAAAATACCCAAGCTATCCCTGGAGATATGTCAGCACATTGAGAACCTGGACACTGAATAACTTAATTCTTATTCACCTGCAGCCTGGGAGGAAAATAATTTCAATTCTCTCCATAGAATCTTTCTATTTTTCCTCCTAAGAGAAACAATTAAACAGCTACAAGTATATGTTACACTTTGACACATTGCTATGAAATTTTGGGCCACTGTGTAGGGTAGGCAATTATATACATTAATATCATAAACCTTATGTGGATTAAAAAACAAATTTGAAATCAGATTAAAGCATACCACAACTAAAGAAGCATGGTGATATTTTTACATTCAAAGTCTTATTTTTATATGTGCCAGACAATTGAAAATATCTAACTGAAGTTCATATTTTTAGCTAGTAGTATCATCTGGATTTAAGAAACAAGTGTATATATATATATATATATATATATATATATATATATATATATATATGTTATTGATTTAATTTTGATTGACAAGTCCATTGGGAAAGAGGGGTACAATTCCATGCAGTTCCCACCACCAGAGTTCTGCATTGTATCTCATCCACTGGAAACTTTCTTGTTCTTTATCCTCTGGGAGTATGGACCCAGGATCATTATGGGGTGCAGAAGGTGGAAGGTCTGGATTCTGTAAGTGCTTCTCCTCTGGACATGGGCATTGGCAGGCCGATCCATACTCCCAGCCTGAAACAGGTATTCTTTATAGAACCTTCTCTTGAACTGGGACAAAATACAGCCATGTTGGCTTATTAGGGACCAACAGATTGTTCTTTGTTTTTGTGCTTTTTTATTTTGGCAAAGGAGAAACATGAAATTACTGAAAATTTAAGAACATTTCTAGAAGGAGAACTTTTTTCCTCCTTTGTATATACAGTGTTATATGGATTCTTGATCCATTTCTTTCCTTGTAGCAATGTCCCTTTCATTTTATATTAGCAATAAAGGGCATAGTGGAAAGGCCTCATGTGCCACAGTATGGCCATTACATAAAACTTTGGATATATGGTGCTTATTGGTGCTACAAACTACTGAAAATAGCTGTATAGATCTTGTGGAAGAGTTCTCTCAGAATAGCTAGTAATGTTTTCACATAATAGTGACTCAGAATATTTGTTATTTGATTTGCTTGTTTTGTGGATAATTTCTTTTGGAGCCTGTATCCAAAATAATTCTGTCTTGAACATGAATGACCTGAACAAATTCATATTCTGAACTGGTAAACATGAAGCATGTGTTTATAGGTTTTTCTAGACAAGAATTTTGCTGACACTGTTGTATAGACCAGAGTCTCTAGATTTAACTTGTCTTTGTTCCACTGTTTTCCCTTCTTTATGCCAATAGGTTAAAAAAAAAACACAATATTCACACTGCAGCCAGAGTTGGTCAAAGTATTTGCTTTCCCCCAACCCTGATTATTTGCTAAGGAAGAAGTAAAAGATGTAAAATTTATGTAAATACAAGACTAGATGTTGTACATATATTTTATACAAACTATGTAGGGGATAAGTCCTCAGGAATCCTATTATTTTAAGATTATTATATGAACAGAAATAAGGTTTAAATAAAATAACACCTAAATTTAGAATTTTTACTTCAAATATAGCCATTCATTTTCAGCAATAATGTTTTTTTTTCCTCCGTAACTTCTCTATTTCTACAATGATGGTAAGAAAAAAAATCTTAATATTTTATTTTCCCCTAACTACAGACTTGGCTTTTCCAATATCTTGTATAAAAATTGAGAAGCCTATACAAGCCAGGGTTTCAAGTCACATGGTTTGTGACCATGACTTAAAAATATGTAGCAAACATAAATCTTTCATCCAGTGACATACAGTAACTTGAGCAGATTCTATGTGGGACAGATTTATAGTTTTCAGGATAATACTTGTAGTAAGAAACAAAAACAGCACCACGTTAACACATTTTCAGTACATATCTGTCAACAAGTTTAATTTGAACTCCTAAAATATCCAACCCAGGGCACAAGTACAAAGCAATATTTTAAATTTTGCCAAATTTCTGGAATTTCTTCAAAATTTCATAACAGGTTCTGAATTCTACACAGTGTTTTTTTTTTCTTCCACTTACTTTGTTTGGGTTGCAAAGAAAATGATATTTTCCAACATATTTCTACCATAAAAGTGTGCTTTCTTCTGTGCAAATGTAATTTTTCATCTTGGAGAAACTCAACTTTTCTGACTCTGAACAGCTCTCATGGAAAAAATGCCTTTTAAGATGATTTGCTTAGTACAAAGGGCAAAATAAAAACAAACCTGAGTGAGGATAATAGATATACTATTTAAGGACACAAAAGGTCCTTAAATAATTGAATTCTATTTAGAGCTTCTCATTTCTTTTTTAGGTGGTATACAAAGGAAGTGGAGTAGTGAAAATTTTCAATGTATTATTTAATCTGCATATTTAATTTTTTTAATTTCAAAAGAATAGTTTGTTCTCTTAATGAAGAAGTAGATAAGTAGATAAGAGTCAACACCCATGTTCAGCATAGAAGCAATTACAGAAACCAGACCTTCCACATTCTGCACCCCATCATAACCCTGGGTCCATACTCCCAGAGCTATAAAGAATAGGAAAGCTCCCAATGGAGGGGATGGGATACAGAACTCTGATAGTGGAAATTGTGTGGAATTGTACCCCACTTATCCTACAGTCTTGTTGATATTTTTATTTTATAAATGAATTTAAAAAAGGAAGTAGATAAGAAAATAATTTCATTTTTTTTCTTTTGTGGAGCCAGTATCTCACAAGTGCAATGTCATTATTCCTGTGTGGGAGTAAATCGTATATTCCTAGCTAATTAAGATACATTTACAAATGAATTAATACATTATATGATTAAAAAATTTAGTTTTGGGGGTCGGGCGGTAGTGCAGCTGGTTAAGCACACATGGTGCGAAGCACTAGGACTGGCTCAAGGCTTGCAGTTCCAGTCCATCGCTCCCCACCTGCAGGGGTCTCTTCAGAAGTGGTGAAGCAGGTCTGCAGTTGTCTATCTTTCTTCCCCCTTCTGTATCCCCTCCAATCTCAAATTCTCTGTGTCCTATCCAACAACAACAACAGCAATAACAACAACAACAACAACAACAACAACAAGGACAACAAAAATGGGAAAAAAATAGCCACCAGGAGCAGTGGATTTGTAGTGCAGGCAACGAGCCCCAGTGATAACCCTGGAGGCAAAACAAACAACAAAAAGTTTTATGTGAATGACACACAGAAATTATATAATGTCTTTTGATGGTTTTAAATAAATCTTTACTTCTATTTTATAATTAAAAAAATGGCTGTAAAGGTTTACATTTTGTAATCTAACAGATTTCCCAGGTCAGTTAGTTCTATTATAATCAATATATATGCCATTGACCTAAGATGAAAAAGTAAAATAAGTATATTTTGATTTATTATTATTTTTTGGTAGGCTTGTGCGTGTGATTTCACCACTCCTGGGGTACATTTTTTTTAATATTTATTTTATTTATTTATTCCCTTTTGTTGCCCTTGTTGTTTTATTGTTGTAGTTATTATTGTTGTTGTTGTTATTGGATAGGACAGAGAGAAATGGAGAGAGGAGGGGAAGACAGAGAGGAGGAGAGGAAGATAGACACCTGCAGACCTGCTTCACCGCCTGTGAAGTGACTCCCCTGCAGGTGGGGAGCTGGGGTTCGAACAGGGATGCTTATGCCGGTCCTTGTGCTTTGCGCCACCTGCGCTTAACCCGCTGCGCTACAGCCCGACTCCCAGGGTACATTTTTTATTCAGGTGGAGAAACACAAATAAGAACAGTGAGTGAGGGTGAGAAGGACCAAATGCAAAAACTGGGGCTGTGAGACTCCTTTGTGATGCCAGGACTCAAATGTCTTTGCAAATGGCCCTTAGAGTGCCCCACATGGCGAGCTAGTCCTCCAATTCAAAATCACTCTACTGGGAACAGTGTCGATTACATTCCACTCTACAGTCTTATGATAATCTTGCTCATCATAATGATGACATCAAGAATACTAAAATTTCATATTTATTTATATTCCTAAGGGCCCATAACTTTAGTAATTTTTGTGTGAGCTTGATAGCTAACATGTAGGTGGACTAATTCACCTCAGACTGTGTCCAGAGACTTCACGTGTGGAATGACAACCCTTCAGCTTCATTACTCGGGTGAGACCTTTCCTTTTATAGTACACTCTAATTTCATCTCAGGTAGTTCACTTTCTAACAAAGTCCCATAACCTAGATATACACCAGTTTCTGTGTGAGAGAGCTTATGTTCACACGTATTCATAAACTACTGCAAAATATATACCTGAAAGCAGAATTACACTAGAGTTTGCAGTGAGTACCTCCCTAACACTTCCTCTCCACTATTCCAAGCTTGGGATCCATGATTGCTCAACAAATTGTTTGGCTTCGTATGTTAACTCTCTTTTCAATCACCAGGTTCCAGATGCCACCAGGATGCTGGCCAGGCTTCCCTGGATTGAAGACCCCACCAATGTGTCCTGGAGCTCAGCTTCCCCAGAGACACACCTTACTAGGGAAAGAGAGAGGCAGACTGGGAGTATGGACCGACCAGTCAACGTCCATATTCAGCGGGGAAGCAATTACAGAAGCCAGACCTTCTACCTTCTGCAACCCTCAATGACCCTGGGTCCATGCTCCCAGAGGGCTAGAGAATGGGAAAGCTATCATGGGAGGGGGTGGGTTATGGAGATTGGGTGGTGGGAATTGTGTGGAGTTGTACCCCTCCTACCTTATGTTTTTGTTCATTAATCCTTTCTTAAATAAAAAATTAAAAAAATATATTGTCTGAGAAGATGCTGTCAGAGTTGAGTACAGAACTTGAAAGTGGGTTTGGGGCAGAGAATAGTTCTACAACTTGAAAGATTATACATACAATTAGCTGTTTACCACATCTGTTTGACCCAGGGCCCCATGTCTGTTCATATTTAGTACAGGAGGCTATGTAACCTCCAAGTCCCTGTCAGTCTGAGCTCACAGTCCATGGTCACAACTGGCAATATTCTTTTTTTAAATTTTTTATTTAAGAAAGGAGATATTAACAAAACTGTAGGATAGGAGGGGTACAACTCCACACAATTCCCACCACCCAATCTCCATATCCCATCCCCTCCCCTGATAGCTTTCCCATTCTCTATCCCTCTGGGAGTATGGATCCAGGGTCATTGTGGGTTGCAGAAGGTGGAAGGTCTGGCTTCTGTAATTGCTTCCCCACTGAACATGGGCGTTGACTGGTTGATCCATACTCCCAGTCTGCCCTCTCTTTCAACTGGGAATATTCTAGGCTGCTCTCATTGTAGGGTCAATCTTCCATGAGTGGCAAAGTAGGATGACCTAGCCTCCCTCCTCAGAGTCCCTACCTTTGCTGCTTTAGAGTGAGGAACAAGGTCCTAGAGAGACCTATGAGAGGGCTTATGCTGATGTTCCTGATGAAAATGATTAGTGCTAATGAAGAAAGGGATATATTAGAGGTCTAGGCCCATGTTACTATTAACGTTTATTAGTAATTTAATAATGATTGACAAGATTGTGGGATAAGAGGGCTACAATTCCATACAACTCTCATTATTAGATGTTGTAAACAACATGTGGCTCCATTTCAGGTTAAGCAAAGAGAGGTTTATTCATAAAAATTACTGTGAATGTGAAGGTAGAAGTCTAGCTAAGAAAATAGGCAAAAGTCTAAAGTCCGCAACTTAGTTACCCAAGACCACCACGTGAAGAGATCAGGATCAGTCTGGAGCTACACCAACAGGAGAGTGCCATGATGAAGGTAATCCAGTCAAGAAAGCTAGCTGTTGCAAGACCTTGCTTATATAGTCACTCCACCCACATTCCCTTGTGAGTGTGCTCCATTTCAGATTGACATCATTCATATGCTGATTGTCCCAAATTTCTGTTGAGTTGACAATTAGAGTTCTACATACCCTTTCATCTACTGGAAGCTTCCCTATTCTTTATCCCTCTGGGAGTGTAGACCAAAGACCTTTATGGGGTGCAGAAGATGGAAGGTCTGGCTTCTGTAATTGCTTCTCCACTGGACATGGGCATTGACAGGTCGATCCATACCCCCAGCCTATTTCTATTTTTCCCAAGTGGGGTAGTCTGGAGAGGTGGGGTTCCTGGACACATTGGTGAGGTCATCTGCCCAGGGAAGTCAAGTTGGCATCATGGTAGCATCTGAAACTTAGTGGATGAAAAAACATTAAGCTATAAAGCAGAAAAAATTATTTAATATTCAGGAACCTAAAGATAAGAATATAACCAATGAGATTGGGGGGTCCTCGTGTTGGAAGATCTGTTTTAGATATATTCCCAGGGGCCCGTGACTTTACTAAGGTTTACCCATGGTTTAAAAACAAGCATATAAAAACAAGCATATATTTCTTCAATATTGTAATATACTCAAATTCATCTTTTTCTTTCTTTCTTTCTTTCTTTCTTTCTTTCTTTCTTTCTTTCTTTCTTTCTTTCTTTCTTTCTTTTTGCCTCTTTGAGTCCTAAAGTCTGCACATTGCCCTGCACCCTACACAAACTATTTCTTTTAAAAGTGCTTCCTTTTTCATTTTCTCTTTCACATACATTGAAAAAGAATATGTAGATCTGAGTACTTTCATGCCATTTTCAAGCAAGTTCTAAATAATCGCAGAAGATTGGCATATGGTAGTCAATAACGTGTGAATTGGTTTCTTCTATTGCTTTGAATAGGGAAATGGTGTTAGCTGGACATGAAAATCTCATCATTTTCTCACATGCACAAATCCTCATCTATATTTAGTATAATTTCCTCCCCAAATACCAGCTATTGATTAACTTCCAAGCTATGGTCTTTTTTGCAAGGCTGCCTGAAAAATTATTTTTGAAACCAAAATGCAAGATAAGCACTACTCAAAAAACATATTTTCGAGACCAAGAAAGATCTTCTGGTTGTCCTTTCAGTACAGTTTAATGTTTTATCAGGAGATTAAATGTAGACATGTAATTGAAAAGAAGAAATGCTACTTTTTACTTTATTTTGTTAATTATACTTTCAGTACATTATCCTGCTTTTTTTTTTTTTGTGATAGTGCTATTGGGAAGTGTCATGATGTTGTTTTAGTCTTTGAGCTTTGCTCAGATATTTAAGTTATAAGAAGAGTCTTCTCTCTTCCTCAGTCCAACTTGAACAGTTAATTCTTCATTTTTAGCGTTATAACTTTTCACACTTCAATTTTGCTATTATTTCATTTGTTTGTGAAATTACTCCTTTCTAACTAGTAAAAGCCTAATTAAACTTTGCTTCAACGTAAGGAAATATGAAATATTTTTGAAGTGGGGATAGTAAGGTAGACATAAGTTCTTAGACTATAATAGGCAGAAGGCAGAGACTTTATTCATTTGACCAACTGTAATTGAGGGACTGCTATGGGCTAAATTCTGAGATGGATAACAAAAACAGGAACATTGTGATTTTCTAAAGTTTAGATTTCAACAAGAACATTTGTTTCTAATTTTTACCTCAGTTTCTTTACTGGATATTGTATTGATTATCTTATTTATTCCTGGTGTGTTAATATCATGTGTATTTCCTTGATTGTATTTTTTTAAATTTCCCAACATGAAAAAAAAAAAAGCATTTTTTAGCTTTTCTTTTTTTTTTTTTTCCAGGGTTATCGCTGGGGCTCAGTGCCTACAGTACTAATCCACTGCTCCTGGAGGTTATTTTTTCCCCTTTTGTTGTTGTTATTGTTATTGTTGTCATTGCTGTTGTTGTTGGATAGGACAAAGAGAAATGGAGAGAGGAGGGGAAGACAGAGAGGGGGAGAGATAGACACTTGCAGACCTGCTTCACAGCTTGTGAAGGGACACCCCTGCAGGTGGGGATCCAGGGGCTCAACCTAGGATCCTTACTCTGGTCCTTGCGCTTTGCACCATGTGCGCTGATTTACTTCCTCTGTCACTTACCCTCTGGGAGTATGGAGCAAAATTCTTTTTGGGGTGCAGAAGGTGGAATTTCTGACTTCTGTAATTACTTTTTCACTGAACATGGATGTCGGCAGGTCAATCCATACCCCCAGCCTGTTTCTATCCTTCCCTAGTGGGACAGGGCTCTGGGGAGGAGAGATTCCAGGACACATGGGTGAGGTTGTTTGTCCAGGAAACTCAGAATGGAATCATAGTAGCATCTAGAATTTGGTTGCTGAAAAGTGATAAGATATAAAGCAGGACAAGATGTTTAATACACAGGAACCATAAAGTAGGAATAGAGCACATGACAATTGGGGCCTTGAGGTAGAAGGAAACTAGGAAGTCTATTTTAGGAATGCTCCTAGGAGCCTTAATAATCTTTGCTTGAACTTGATAGCTATCATGGGACTGGACTGGACTTAGAAGATGGTGTCAGAATTAAGAGCAGAACTAGGAAGAGGGATTAGGGCAGAAAGTTGCTTGAAAACTTGAAGAAAATATATAAATGCAGTTACCTTTATGACAATGATCTAACCCGACACATATATCTTTCATATTTAGCACAGGAACCATACAACCTCTAAGTTCTAGCTAGACTTGAGCTCACAGTCCATAGTCACAGCTGGGAACATTCCAGGCTGCACTCACTTCAGAACCAGTCTTCCTGGAGGAGCAGAGTAGAATGACTCAGTCACCCTTCAGAGAGTGGGGGCAGTCCTTACCATTGCTAATTCATAGTGAGGGTACAGTCCCAAACAAGTCAAGGCAACTGACCATTGTTTTAAAACAACTTGTAAATGGTGCAGCTCCATGCCAAGACTATGCTTCTGTTTTGATAAGATACCATTTGATTAGAATTTCACTTTATCAGTGGCATTCTTTAGTCAAAAACCGCATATTTATTTTCAGATAAACTGATGATGTAAGTGTTGAATTTAGATAAAAGAAATCCACTATAGTGATAGGAACACCTTGACTATAGATTTATAACAGTGTTTGCCACTTCCTCTCTACATTTTTTGTTATTGTCATCAACCTTGGAGTGATGTCTTTCATTTTGCTGATAGAACTATATTAGTCTACACACACACACACACACACACACACACACACACACACACAGAGTTACATCTTTTAATATTGAAGGCTATGTCAGAAGTTTGACAGTGCTAACAAAAGGCTTAGTGAGAGGAAAGGGAAGATATTTGTAATTCATGTTGCTATGCAACAATTAAAATTCTCATCCATAAGTTTGTACTGGGTCAAATATTGACAAAGTTGACTTATGGTTTTTAAATATGATACATCAAATGAGGTACAATAGCAAACAATAAAGACAGTAGAGGATGTCTTTTAAAAATATTTCTCATTTCTCTATTCTGATAGAGCTTACTTGACTTTTAATTATATCTATATGTCAACGTTTGCATATGGGAATTATCTGTGGAGCTGTAACAATAGCATTTGGCCCCAACCCAAACCTATTAAATCTGAATTTCCGAAGATGGCATCTGGACAGCTTTGCCATTTTAAGTTCTGCAGGTGATTATTATGTCCAGAAAGAGTTGAACACTGCAGAAAACAAGCAAATAATATTGCCATTTTGTTGGTAGATCTTTCTTTATTTTATTGTTGTATTCTCACCTTAGGAAACATGAGATTCCTGGGTTGTGATAATTAATTCTTATTTTATTTAGGGACCTAATGCCATGTAGTCCTAATGTCTAAGCATATAAAGTCCTATAGTAGGAAGGGAATTTAAGAAAATTTTGCTGCTGTGGCAACATCTAAAATACAAATCCATTTTGGATTTTCTCTGACAACTAGTCAGAAAGCTGCATGGAAATTTTGTTACTCAGTGTTGAGTTATTTCAATTCATATTTAATTTCTCTTTTTCTTTTTTATCGAAGGATTAATGTTTTACAGTTGACAGTAAATATAATAATTTGTATATGCATAATTTTTCCCAGTTTTATGCATAACAATACAACCCCCACTAGGTACTCTACCATCATGTTCCAGGACGTGTACTCTCAATTTTTCTATATATTTTATTAATGTATACCCATGATTTTATGTCATGGCTAAGTGCTCTATAATACTGTGTATTGCATCATGTAATTTTCTATAATACTAGTTTTAGGCTCTTTAGAAAAGAATGTAACTTTTCTTTATCTAACATAATGACAGAGGTTACTTGACACTGAGTGTTATTGTGGGTGCTATGAGGTCTTGACAAGCTTAAGGTTTTACAACCTATATTGGTTTGGAAGAAGACTGTATACAACAGGATGCCAAAGTAAAACCAGTATTACAAGAAGGGCTTTCTTTTGAAATGCTATTCTTTATGAAATGCAATCATGTAGGGCTGACAAAATAGCTTCCATGGTTACTCAATCTGCTTTGCCTTTCATATCACCCAGCTTCAAGCCACCCCCCATTGCACTGGAAAGGGCTTCGGTATTGTGGTTCCTCTCCTCTCCTCTCCTCTCCTCTCCTCTCCTCTCCTCTCCTCTCCTCTCCTCTCCTCTCCTCTCCTCTCCTCTCCTCTCCTCTCCTCTCCTCTCCTCTCCTCTCCTCTCCTCTCCTCTCCTCTCCTCTCCTCCCCTCCCCTCCCCTCCCCTCCCCTCCCCTCCCCTCCCCTCTCCTCTCCTCTCCTTTCCTCTTCTCTCCCTCTCCCTCTCCCTCTCTCTTTCTCTGTCAGCTAGAATGATGAAAAGAAGAAATGCTAGTTGTAATGTTGATAAAATATTGGAAGTCATTTTTTAAATACATCATTATTTATTAAAATATTTACTTGCTACAGGCAATGTGTTAGATATTTTAAATTGAGGTCAGATTGAAAGAGATGATACGGTAACACACATGAAAATACATATATATTATTTATATGTAGATTTTTATCTCATCCACAGGTTAAGTGCTTTATAATACTACATAGAATATCTTATACTACATAGAGTATCTTTTTCTGTTATATGCTATTATATTATGATAATAAATATATTTGTATCATTATGAAGTGATATTGTGGTTTGGGAAATAGCACAGTGGTTATGAAAAGAAAGTTAGGTGCTCACCAGAGGCTGGTGCAAGAAAAAGTCTTGAATCATGTTTATAGCATAGCCTGAAGAGATAGCCAACTCATGTCTCAAAAAACATCTTAATATATTAGATAGTGAACAGGGATTTTAAGGGTAAGGGGTAGGGAAGTAGGGGCTACAGACAGGCTGCAAGTGCAGAACAGGAATGGGAAGGGTAAGGATTGAGGAGATGCTGTGGCTAGATACTCTGGATTTCTCAAGAAGCCTTTACAAATTATTATTCCTTTTCTTCTTTGCCTCCAGGGTTGTTGCTAGGGCTAGGTGTCTCCACAACTGTTCCTAGGGACTCCTTCTCTGTTTCCTCTCCTCCCTCTTCCTTCTCCTTTTCCTCGTCCTCCTTCTCCCTCTTTTTCTCCATCTCCATCTCCCTCTTCTCTTTCCTTTTCTGATATTGCCAGAGAAAAATAGAGGGAAAGAGAGAGGGGAAGGGGGAGGGAAAAGCAGAGAGAGAGAGAGAGAGAGAGAGAGAGAGACCTATAGCACTGCTCTGGCAATTATCAAATTCCTTCATTGCAGGTAGTGAATAGACTTCAATTTAGGTCCTTCTGCATAGTAACATGCTTGCGCTATTGGGTGTGCCAATGTCGGCCTCCCACAAATGGTTTTGATAAGATTCTGTTTGTCATGTAGTAGCCCTAAATGTGCTTGGTCCACACAAACCCAAGGCTGGCCCAAACTATAGTAAATCCATCAGTTTTTGAAGGGTAACACAATTTTTGTTAAATATGTGGAGAGAGCAAAAATGAAGTTTATTAATTTTTCTTTTTGAAAAATATTTTATTTATTTTTATTATTAGATAGACTGGGAGTTGGGTGGTAGCACAGTGGGTTAAGCTCACATAAGGCTCCCCACCTGCAGGGGAGTCACTTCACAAGCAGTGAAGCAGGGCTGCAGGTCTTTCTCTCCCCCTCTGTCTTCCCCTCAACTCTCCATTTCTCTCTGTCCTACCCAACAACGAAACATGAATAACAACAAAAAATAATAACTACAATAAAACAACAAGGGCAACAAAAGGGAATAAATAAATATTTATTATTAGATAGAAACAGAAATTGACAAGAGAGGAGGAGATAGAGAGGGAGATGGAGAGACACCTGCAGTCCTGCTTCACCATTCATGAAGCTTTCCTCCTGCAGGTGGGGATCATAGGCTTGAACCCAGTCCTTGTGCACTGTAATATGTGTGCTTAACCAGATATACCACCACCTGGTCCCCATTTTTTTTTTTTACTTTTTAATAGTTTTATTAGGGAGATTCATGATTTACAGTTGATAGTAAGGACAGTTGTTGGTAATATGTAAAATTTCTCAGTTTTCAGTAAATATTCTAACTCCCAGCCTAGGTCCTCCTCCATCATCATGCTCTAGTCTAGGACCTGAACTGGTACTTCCCCACCCCTATCCCTGTCCTCAGTCTTTTACTTTGGTTCAATACACCAAACACAGTCCAAGTTCTGCTTTGTGTCTCCCCATATGTTCTTATTTCCCAACTTCTGTCCATGGGTGATAACATCTGATATTCATCCTTCTCTTTCTGGCTTCTTCTTCTTCTAGTGTTTGCCCTTCTTCCGTAGCCAGTCAACAGCGTCAGGTTGAGCCTGATGTAAAGTTTTGAGACCTCCTTTGAATCTGGAGAGGTGGCAGTCGTTGACTATGTGGGTCATAGTCTGTTTGTAGCCGCAGGGGCAGTTCGGGTCGTCTCTGGCTCCCCAGCGATGGACTTCCGGCTCCATCCAAGATGAGGTGAAGAAGGTGAATTCATTATTTTTATTAGCTGAGTAGTATTCCATTGTGTATATATATACCACAACTTTTTAAGCTACTCACCTGTTCTTGGACACTTGGGTTGCTTCCAGGTTTTGGCTATTACAAATTGGGCTGCTATGAACATAGGTATACACACATATTTTGGGATGTGTATATTTGCTTCCTTTGGTTGTATTCTAAGGAGAGAAGTTGCTGGGTTCATAGGAAGGTCCATTTCTAACCTGAGAGTTCTCCGGACTGCTCTCCACAGAGGTTGACATTCCTAACAGCAGTGCTGGAGGGTTCCATTGCCCCCAAAACCTCTCCAGCAAAAAAAAAAAAAAAGGGAGTTTTTGATGCTTGTGCACTAATAGTTTATGCAACAAACTTTATGTCTGAATCACCTGTAGCTCTAGGTCCAATCCCCCACAGCACTACCATAAGTCAGAGATGAACAGTGCTCTGGCAAACAAACAAACAAGCAAAGAAGCATGACTCTTATGGATATCTAGTTATCTTTCCTTATAGTATGGATATAGTGTCCCTTATGGTGCTTCAAGATAAACTGATAACTATTGTTACTCTTAAGATTTAAGTTATTTCTTGGGAGAGATTATAGAGAAGCTATAGCATCCCTGTGCTTTTATGCTAGGAAATGAACCTGGGTCAAACATCATGCAAGTACTGCATTCTACCCACTGAGAAATTTCATCCACTTGGTTTCCATTTTTTAGAAATATATGTTACAGAGGCTTCTAGGGTGATAAACATAAAATGAGTAGAGAAAGGATGACTTTGGCTATTTGTACGTAATTCCCTGAGAGTCAGGAATTTGGTCTCTTTTTATCCTCTGAGTAGTCTATTACTTTCACTTTTTTAAAAAATGTGCTTTAAATCTTTTTCTTCCTTCCTTTTCCTTCCTCCTCCACTTCTCCCTCCTTTAGAAAAACTATATTTATTTATTAAATAGAGACAGCCAGAAATCAAGAGGGAAATAAAGCTGGGAGACAGGCAGAGAGAAACCCGCAGTCCTGCTTCATCACTCTCATAGCTTTCCCCTCAGGTGGGGACCAGGGCTCTAACTTGCGTCCTTGCGTATTATAATGTGTGCTCAACCCAAAATCTTTATCTTCTTTATCCTGGTTGAGTAAGTATTTTTAACACGTTTTTGTGAATGACCCAGTCCTTTTTATGTGCAGATAATAAATTAAATTAATTATTAATAAATTAAATTTAATAAAATCATTATTAAATTAAAATCAGATAATAAATCATTAATTTTGGACATACTTTGAATTTATTTTATTACTGTTGGCTCTAGGATTTCCAAAGCTCTTATGTATTTTCTCCAATTTATAGGTAACTTGGAGATTTTTGTAATTTAACTGAGTAAACAACATGTTTCTTTTCCTTACAAATGTTTATACATTAAAAACTAACACCAAACAACCAGTTGTTAAAAGTTTAGTGAAGATATATATTGATAGTAAAGTTGTTCTTTAAGTCAATAGTTCCCAGACTTGGGCAAAATTTGTCTGGAGACATATTTTGATTGTCACAACTAAGAGATGCTACTAGAATCTAATGGATGAGGTCAGGAATTTTATTATGTATCCTCATGACAAAAAAAAAATCCCAGTTATCAATTGTCTGGTTATTGAA
The DNA here is from genome assembly GCF_950295315.1 of Erinaceus europaeus. Classification (NCBI taxonomy): domain Eukaryota; kingdom Metazoa; phylum Chordata; class Mammalia; order Eulipotyphla; family Erinaceidae; genus Erinaceus; species Erinaceus europaeus. Next base: position 83,308,186 of record NC_080175.1, on the reverse strand, counting down.
GAATTCTGTCTTTAAATGATTTCAAGAAAGAGATATTGTTAAATTGTTAAAATATGCTTGAAAACCATGGTACTATAATTTTCATCTAGGGAAAAATAATTTAAAAGCATTTATGCTTTAAGTTTTCTTTCATCTGCACATTAATGTATTCCTTCTAAAGCTCTGAACGGAGATTAAGTAGATTAAGTGATTTCCCTTCCAAAATGTTCAACTACCTATAACCATGAGAGTTTCCCTTAAGTGCTAGTGCAAGCTGTCTTCTCAGCAAGTCATGCCAGATTCAGTTATTAAGAAAATGAATACCCTTAGATAAAATATGTTTGCATTTCAAAAAAAATACACATTAAAAGGATGTAGGAGCATTTTTTTCAGATACATTTCTTCTGTACAAATCAAAATTCTATTTCTGTGTTCATCTTGTGGTTTTTAAATTTACCAGCTTGATTTCTAGATGTTGTAAGAGAATTCAAATGAGTGTGTGTAATCATGCTCTCTAGGAGTGCTGGGTGTACGGGCTGCCTCTTTATATTTGTGTATAAGTTAAGCACACTATCAGTGCTAACCTTTCTGGTATCAAATATAGTATCTTTCAAAGAGCTGGTATGATATTGTGAAAGGTACTTACCCAAATGAGTATAGTTTTAAGGCAAACACCCCATTGTTAGATATGTCCATATATGATAATGTGTCATGTAGCCATAAATAGTAAATAGACAATGTCTTTTAGATGTCTTCCCTGACTCTCTTAGTCTGGAATATAACACTCCACTATGCAGTTAATAATCAATCTACTATCAGAGTATTTTAGAATGTCTTTGCATTACCTCTCACAAGTGACTATTAACTTTTCTTTACCTGAAGTCTGTCATATTGCCAGATATAACATAATATCTTATGTTGTGTGTTTGTTCATCTATAATTAAATGTGGTGGTTTTAAAAAAACTGAAATAAGCTCCACATTAATCAAGTCAACATGTTAATATTTGTTGTTCTTTATCATTTTAAGTCAAAGGACAGCCCCTCAACATTAAGTTGGAGGACTCGGAGAGCAGGACCAACAGCTTGAAAGCTGTCAGGAGCTGCTTGTTGCTGGCTTTGAAAGTGACTGGGATCCATGTGGATTCAGTCGGCTAGGGAGGATCGTCAGTTTCCCCAATGAATGGGTACTCACAAGATGCACCATGGGAAGGTCGATCCAATGCATCTGTGACAAGTCTAGCAGATGGAGACTTGTCTCAAGTGGCCTCCCCCAGGGCTCTGTTCTGGCTCCTACCCTATTTAATATTCACATCAATGACCTCCCAGAAACTTCTTCAAGGAAGTCCATCTATGCCGATGACATCTGCTGTGCAACTCAGGCATCCAAGTTCGACATCCTCGAGGAAACACTCACGAAAGACATGTCTCTGAAATCTGATTACTGTAAAAAATGGTGACTAATCCCTAGCACTGCAAAAACGGTATCATCTGTTTTCCATCTACACCATGCCTCGGCCTCACGTGAGCTTAATGTGCAGCTTGGTGATACGAGAATCCGGCATGAAGCCCAGCCAGTCTATCTTGGAGTTACTCTCGATCGCACTCTGTCATTTCACAAACATCTCATAAAAACTGCAGCAAAGGTGGGCGCGAGGAATCACATCATTGCAAGACTGGCCAGCTCCTCATGGGGCGCAAGCGCTTCCACACTACGATCATCATCTCTGGCATTATGCTATTCCACTGCAGAATACTGTGCCCCAGTATGGTTCCATAGCCCCCATGTCCACTTGGTCGATTCCAAATTATATTCCTCCATGAGGATAATTTCTGGAACCATCCGTTCCACCCCGGTTCCATGGCTGCCAGTTCTTAGCAACATCGCCCCGCCAGACATCATCTAAGTTCATTTCCCACGTCTACGCTCGACCGGACCTGCCAATATACGCGGATATCTTCGCCCACCTGTCCAACGCTTGACGCTTGACATCTCGTCATCCAATCTGGTCCCCTATGCCTACGCTGAACTTCTCTGTTCCAGACTCTTGGAAACAGAGTTGGCAGTCAGCTGAGGTAAAGAACAAACACCTCATCACAGACCCCTGCAAGCGTCAACCCGGCTTTGACCTTGCATGTTATGATTGGGCCCTCCTCAATTGCTATCGAACAGGCCATGGCCGGTGCGCCGCTATGTTCTATCGCTGGGGAGCCAGAGACGACCCGAACTGCCCCTGCGGCTACAGACAGACTATGACCCACATAGTCAACGACTGCCACCTCTCCAGATTCAAAGGAGGTCTCGAAACTATACATCAGGCTCAACCTGATGCTGTTGACTGGCTACGGAAGAAGGGCAAATGCTAGAAGAAGAATTTTAAGTCAGTCTTGCTCCAGGGTCACATAAGAACATCACCATTTATGGTAGAGAGATATGACTTCTACATTCTTAATAGATCTCCATTTTTGTTCAGAGAACCACCCATGTCCATATAGCCATGTGATTCAAGTGAAATGACCCCACTTGCACATGGCAGTATGATAGTCACGTGCGTTTGGGACTTGTAGGGCAAGGGATCCCACATCTTAATAAAAGGTTGTTACGAACTTAAGGAAACAAGCAGGTAGCTGACTGGTCAACTGAAATGGAGCTGACTGCCACCAAGACATACTAAAATGTGGAACATTTTGGTTCAAAAAAAAATAGAAAGACATCAAGAAAAAAATACATGATGTTGCAAAAATGATTGATCATTTTAACCACCTAGTGTTAAAGTGTTTCTAGTGTTTCTTTGTCCAATAAAAAATGGCTCTCCTTGAAAGCTCTGTGCCACTACCCTTAGGAGACCTATGTGTGCCTATTCAGAGACTTTACTCTGCCTGGAATTCTACTCTTACAATAAATGTTTGAGTTGCCTGAGTAAGACAGTGTGTGAGAGGTTCTTCCTGAGAAACTGCTGTCAGAACTTGGAACAAAGGAGACCACCATGCGTCTCTCAGTACACGTGGTTGACCAGTCTTGGAAGATTCATCTTCCTTTCCAAAGAATAGTTTTACAATTCATAGTTAAATCCCAAACAGTCAGGATTAATTTTCAGTTCAGAAGATTCACCCTAATCACATTGGAAGAAAAAATGTCATTCCCATATTGTAAAATAATTTTTCTCTCTATCCTTGTCACACTACACATGGGCAAGGAATTACACTGTTATGCTTGCAGTAGACAGTCATCTTGCTGTCGTGGAGAAAGACTTTTTAATAATACCACTGACAGCAAAGCTGGAAACTCAGGCAATAGGGATAAAAACAGAGAAGGATCTGTGAATATATGCATTTTAGGCCTATCCCATTTTTTGATTTCGTTTATGTGAGAAAATGTGTTTCATTAAGTCTGTTGGATTAGTGCTTTCTACTACCTGTAATCCAAGTAACAGATTGTCAAAAATTTCCAATACCTCTTTTTTTTGCTCATTAAAAAAGTACCTATTGATATTTCCCCTATATATCAGACTTACAGGGGAAGCTACCCAGAACTCATTTTTTTTTCTTCTTCCACTCACTTGTGCTATAACTCAGCATTTGTTCATGTCTTTTCTCTTACTTTGAGACTTGCTGACAATTTTCTGTTGATTCTCAACTTTTCACATGTGATTTATCAAAATTCCTTTGAAACAAAATCCTGTCTAAAGAGAAATTCCAGTGTTGGTTGTTAAGGTATCATAATTTTCAGAATGAATTTTTCATTCATCATCGAGGATGCAAAAAAATCTACTCGAGATAGTACAACACACACAGATCTGAGGAGATCAAAGTTAATCTCTTTTCAAATGTCAATCTCAGTATTCATGATATTGGGTGAGTGATTTAAATTTGCTGAATCCTAATTTCATAATCTAGGGGGACTGGCAAACAATAGTGTATCAGTGATATCTAGCCCGCTACCCTTTTATGTATATGTACAAATGAAAGTTTTACTGGCTATAGTCAGACTTATTTTGTTATGTATCTATAGAGGTTTTATGCTGTGGCAAATTATAAAGCTGTCAAAGCTCTTATTGTTTACTAGGTTAACTGTCACCAGATCTGTTGGCTAATACCTAATTCAGAAAACTATAGTGTTAATAAAATTTTCTAGTTTGTATAATTGTTGTGAGGCTTATATTGGATAATTCACATGGGTAGCTGATGGGGCAGTTTACACACAGAAAATTTTAATGCATATTAGTCCTCACTGTTATTGTCAATAATATTAATAACACTCAAGTAAATGTCAGTGCCTGAGGATCAAAAGTTACTTGACAGAATAACCTTAGCACTTCTTGACACTGAGAAAAATGACTGCCATGAGGATGCATGGCATGATTTCACTAAACAGTATTAATCGTCAGGATGAAGAAAAACAGTATTTCTTGAGTCAGTCCCCTAAGTGAAGTATAAATATAATTACAGGGCGGCACGAGTGTATTTATACCACCTGAGTGAGACTGTGGTGCTTAAGTCTTGTTAAGTCTTGTTTTTCATCGAGAGGAAAGAAATGTTATGTATAAATCATAATTCATTGCTATTGTAAATTCTATAATCACAGTCGTGTATAGTGCTGCATTAGGCGAGGGTATATCACCCTGTTTGGTCAGACAGTAGAACAATGAATAGAATCCCTATTTCCCCTAAGAGGCTTATTTGTCATGTCAAAGCTACTCTGGTCTGGTGCAACACAGATGGTGTTGTGACAGCACAAAATGATGAGTGCCACATTGTTCCTTCTAATGATCTTCTCCTGCTCAATTCATCTTGTTTTTCAGCCTTGGATCTCTGCTACACGATTATTTTGAAAATAGGGGAACCAGTAGAGTAAGTCAAAGATGTTGAATTCTTTTGTTGTTTTTCTGATTGGTATGTGAATCTAGAAAGTACTAAAACACTGTTTGAAATAAAAAAAGCCAAAGAAAATATACTTTTTCTTAAAACCAGTAGCAATTACTATAGTTTTATGAAAATGCTTTATGTTAAAATAGCATAATAATCTCTGCAAGGCATAGTAGGTCAAGGAAAAATCTAATACATATTTTAAAAAGAATATGTGGCTAAATTATGATTCTCTTAATTCACTGTTGAAAGGACAATAAAGGGGGGTTGGGCAGTGGTGCACCCCCCTGAGTTCACAAGGTACCATACTCAAGGGCCTGGGTTCAAACCCTTGTTCTCCAGCTGCATGGGGGAAGTATCACTAGTGGTTTAGCAGTGTGGCAAGTGACTTTCTATTTCCGTCTCAATTTTCCCTTCTCCTCTTAATTTCTCTCTGTCCTACCTATAAAAAAGAGAAGTGTGTGTGGGGGGGAACAAAACAGAAAAGAAAGTAAGTGAAAAGAAAAAAATTGCTGCTGGAGACAGCTGATTCATTGTGCAGGCACCAAACCCCAGTGATAACCCTGGTGACAAAAGGAAGGAAGGAAGGAAGGAAGGAAGGAAGGAAGGAAGGAAGGAAGGAAGGAAGGAAGGAAGGGAGGGAGGGAGAGAGAGAGAGAGAGAGAGAAAGAATGAATGGAAGGGAACCGGTTATAAAGTCAATGAAAGTTTCACTGTAATAGTGTAAATGTCAACAGGGAAACGATATTTTAGATAATGAGGAGTAAAAAATAATTTAAATAATGAGAAGTATCAAATTAAAAACTGACATTATAGTAAAATACTATTAAAATAAACTTTGGTTAAATTTTATGATTCTGATAAAGTGCATAAAATTAAGTTCAAATTCACACTTTTCTGAAATTCTCTGCATGACTTCTTTTTTTTAATTTTCATTTCCATAGTTTCTGCTTATTTAGATGGTGAATTAAATGCCAGCTACCAGTGTCTTCATCCTTTAAGTATCCCCTGAGTGATGGAAATATAGTAATAAGTTTAGGACAGTTTTTCTCAATTAAAACTCTAAGAAATGTCCAGCGTTAAATGCATGTAGGTTGCTTATAAGTTTTAGCATTAAACTTTTCTTTTTATTGCCACCAGGGTTATCTCCAGGACTTGGTGCTAGCACTATGAATCCGCTGCCCCTGACATCTATTTTTAAAAATTATTCTTTTCTTTCTGTTACATTTGATAGGACAGAGAGAAATTGAAAAGGGGGATATAGAGAGGGCCAGAGAAAGAGAGATACCTGCAGACCTACTTTACCACTCATGAAGCTTCCACTATGTAGGTAGGGACCGGGCACTCGAACCCTGGTCCATGTACATTGTGCACTTAACTGGGTGCACCACTGCCTTTCAAAATGATGAGAAGAATGACGTTTGTAACTTTTTATACAACTAAATTTGACAGTCATCTTGAGTCATAGATAGGATTCCATTTCCAACCAAACGTTATTTACTTAGAGGAGAAATCTTATCTCACGATAAGGACATAATGAATGACTTTATTTTTACTGTTGTTCTGATATTTATTTATTTATGCATTTATAATAGTTATTTATTGGATGAAGACAGCCAGAAATTGAGAGGGAAGGGGCTGATAGAGAGGGAGAAAGAGACAAGAGACACCCGCAGCCCTGCTTCACCACTCACAAAGCTTTCTCCCTGCAGATGAAGACCAGGGGCTTGAACCCTGGTCCTTGCGCAGTGTAATGTGTGCACTCAACCAGGTGTGTCATCACCAGCCCCTAATTCATATATTTAAATCAAATTGAATATTTAAGTCAATTCCTTTGAAGTCAATGATTTTTTTTTTCTACTTAGAGGTCTTGTCTATTAGTTCTTGATCCAGTCTTTATGTACTTTACAACTCTAAAAAATTTTCTTTTGTTGCCATTTCTGGATATTGCTTGTAAGTGTGTATAATTCTACTTCTTATTCTCCTATTTCTCCTCCTCCCCTCCCCCCCCTCACCTAATCCTCTTCTTCCTGCTTCTTTTTATCAGAACACTGATCAGCTCTGGCTTATGGTGGTGTGTGGGAAATTGAACCTGGGAGTTTGGAACTTTAGGCATGAGAATCTCTTTACATAACCATTATGTTATCTACCCTCCATACAATTCTTCCTAATCTACTTATTTCTCCAATCAATGAAAACCATCAAATTATAGGAAAGAGTGTAATGTACTGATCTCACAGAAATTCTATTTTGATTTTATTTTCCCACATACTAATTTTAACTTGTCGATGCTGTAATGATGACTTCAATTTCCTCAAGATATTAACCATATTATTGAGACACTGACACAAGCCACTGACACAAGCCAATTTAAATAGTCTCCCAGGCATTATTGTTTTCATGAAATAATGCTTTTTTAAAAAAATTATTTATTCCCTTTTGTTGCCTTTGTTGTTTTATTGTTGTAGTTATTAGATAGAACAGAAAGAAATGGAGAGAGGAGGGAAAGACAGAGAGGGGGAGAGAAAGAGACATCTGTAGACCTGCTTCACTGCTTGTGAGCAGGGCTTGAACTAGGATCCTTATGCTGGTCCTTGTGCTTTGTGCCACCTGTGCTTAACCTGCTGCACTACCGCCCGACTCCCTGAAATAATGCTTTTAACTTATATATGTGTTGAATTTGATGATAAGCTTTTCCATTGACTACCAGTGTGTTTTATTTTATTTTATTTTATTTTATTTTTTTGCCTCCAAGGTTATTGCTGGGTCTTGATGCCTGCACTACAAATCCACTGCTCCTGGAGGACATTTTTCCCATTTTGTTGCATTTGTTGTTGTCATTATTATTGTCATTGATGTCATTGTTGTTAGGACAGAGAGAAATGGAGAAAGGAGGGGATGATAGAGAGGGGGAGAGAAAGACACCTGCAGACCTGCTTTACCACTTGTGAAGCAAACCCCCTGCTGGTGGGGAGCCAGGAACTTGAACCAGGATCCTTACTCAGGTCCTTGTGCCTTGCGCCATCTGCGCTTAACCCACTGCGCTATCACCCGCCCCCCCCATCAGGAAAACAAGCAAATGAAAGCAGCACACCCATTCATTGTTTCCAGCAGAGCCTTTGTCATGTAGGCTGATATGGTAAGCCTGGACATGAGCAGTAGTCAGCCTAGTCATATGAGAAGTGTAGTGTCAGCATTACACCATACATGAGTGCTAGGTATTGTGTTTATAAAGTTCTGAGTGCAACATGGGCTTTGAGCTAGCAACACACAGGTCTTGAGCCAAGGATATCAGTGGGGGTTCATGCTAGAGTGCAGCCCAGCCTACTGTTGGCAGTTCAGCCTATACTATTCATACAACATGCTGGACATATGTTTATACATATAGTAGATGAAATGAGATGGTAATGAAAGTTTATTTTTTCCTTTTGTGGATATGACAGTGTGATAGTTTGGATATAATATAATATAATATAATATAATATAATATAATATAATATAATATAATATAATATATAATATATATAATATAATATATAATATAATTATATAATATAGACTCTTCTTTGATAGATACAGAAATGCTGCTCTGTTAAGATGAACCCCAGCAAATATTTTCTTCTCCCTGCTCCTATCTATTTGAGAGAAATTGAGAAGGGAGGGGAAGATGGAGGGGAGAGATAAACTGATATCTATAGTACTTGCTTCATTGCTCATGAAGCTTTCCCTATTCAGGTGAAGAGCAGGGACTTGAACCTGGGTCCTTGTCTTTGGTAATGTGTATGATTAACCACCTCAACCTGAACATATTTTCTATTATATATTACAAAAGAAAAAAATAATTACCTCTGTACCACATTTTTGTTAGTAATAAACAAAATAAAACACACAGGGCATGTAGCAAAAAGTTTGTTTATGTGGTCTGAATCATGTGCTTGGTCTTGCCAATTGCAGAATTAAGTATGCATATCATGCTTCAGTGAATAGTCCCTGATGGATATGTGTAGGAGCTTTAGGTTGTAAGTGAAAAAGTGAGCACTCATTGCTCTTTGGGTGAACTTGAGTGAGTATTTAGAAAAAACTCCAGGGAGCTAAGATGAAATGGTGTATTGAGCAGAGCAGAGACTATCTTCTAATTGAAAAATAAACCTTGATCTTGTTGATCAAGTTTATCTCTATTATGTTAGCTTAGCAGTGCTCTAATTAATATAATATAAATGATATAATATATAATATAATTATATATTATATTATAATATATTATAATATATAATATATATTATAATATATAATATATAATATATATTATAATATATAATATATAATATATATTATAATATATAATATATAATATATATTATAATATATAATATAAATGATATAATATAATTAATATAATATAAATGAGTCTAGCCAACATATATACATAAATAACATTGAGTTTAAGTTTATCAGTCATTAGAAAGAAAAAAAAACACTTAATGTACTTAAACCTCAGCATTAGAGTTGGTAAAACATGAATGCTGAAATCTACCTTCTATGTTGTTGTAAGGTTTAAGTTGTGAGGATAGATTAAGTGCTTTAGTGTGATTTCTAGGGCATACATTTCCCAATTTATTATTCAAAAAATTCAAGTGGTTGTATTACATTTTCTATTTAGATACTTCAAGACATCACTAAACTAACCATTGATTTATTTTTCTTGTGAACTGAGATTACTTTTAATGAATTCAGCTTAATATTACTTTCTTGTTGCTTCAATTCCCTTTATGCTGGAAAATTATATATATATATATATACACACACACACACGCTTAATTTGTTCACTATCACCAATTATTCAGCTCACTGCTCAACTAGTAATCAGCAGCTCCTCAGTCCTTTCAGCTGAATTCTAGTCTCTCCATATATATATACATATATATATTGCCATAATTAAAATGATGGTTTTGAATTTTAGGCATACAGTTAACTGTGGACATTAGATTATTCCTTGTTGCTTCATGGAGTTGTATCCCCTCTTATGTAATTATACCAAATCTCAACTTCTTCAGAGAACAGTTACTGTTTGTCCTTCTTTGTAGCTTGGTCAGAGGCCATAGACAATTTGGGGGAGTGGGGAGCAGTTCGATATACAAGGTATCTTGCTTTTTTCCTCCTTTGGGAATTTGGTCCTTTAATTCTGCTATAGTGGTTCCTTATGTAATTATTCTTTATAGTGGTTCTTCAGTGTCATCAAACAAAGTATAAAATACTGTATTTTACTTATTCTGATGTACTCAACAGGAAGTTTTCCACATCCTTTTAAAGATAAAGCTAGTAATCATTCCTTCTGAGGAATTTGTTTGACTGCCTTGCATACTGTCAACTTGTAAAGTATCACTTGGAAAAGTATAGTACATTTTTATTCCAAATATCTTTTAAAAAATTTGCTAATGAGAAAGAGAAAGGGAGCAAGAGAGAGAACTAGAGTATCACAGGAATCCAGTTGGGACCTCATGATTGAGAACTACAACAAAACTGTTGTGCCACATCTTGGGTGACTTCAGATAGCTCCTTCATAAATGTAAACTTACATTTTCAGTGGTCTGGGAGGTGGCACAGTGATAAAGCTTTGGACTCTCAAGCATGAGGTCCCGAGTTAGATTCCCCAGCAGCACATGTGCCAGAGTGATGTCTGGTTCTTTCTCACTCCTCCTATCTTTCTCATAAATAAAATCTTAAAAAAAATAAACTTACATTTTCACCTCTAGTTTTTATCCTTTGACCCCAAATTCATTTAGACTCCAAATTAAAAACTTCATTTCTAGTTTCTGTGTAGTCGATGATTTGTAATGTCCTAACCCAGAATATTATTTCTTATAATTCTTTTATTTGTCATTAAAAGTTTGTTATAATATTGTAAGATTACAGTGTATAGTTCAATGCCATACCCACCCTCCTACTTCTTCAAATAGTTTGCATGCTTCTGATTTTGTTTGTTTGTTTTTGGCAAGTTCATGTAAATCCAATCTCTAGATTCCACATATGAGTGAGACCAGCTGGTAGTTAGCTCTCATTTCTTTACTGGACACAGAAGCATCTACCTAATTCAAATTATTAATGATAAAATAGCATGAGTATGAAGATATAAACAAAAGCAACACAAGTCCTGACATTTAGTGAGACATAAATTATGACTGGCACTAGAGAAAGTGTCTTTGCAATTCCATAATGACCTCAATCTGAATGTACACAAATCAAACTTGCTCCTAATCTGCCACTCATAAATTGAATTTGCTAAATATCCAAACAATAAAATTCAAATATAAAAATAATTGTGTAGGTATTCAGGACAATTAATTAAAGTTTTCCATAATGAAAAACAAGGATGATGAGAGAACCAGATCCTCAGTGGAAAAATTAAATAAAATAAAATAAATCAAAGGGTCAAGAAAATGGCCATGTATATGGATGGGATGCAGATTTCTGGTGGTGGGAATTGTGTAGAATTGTACCCCTCTTGTCCTACAGTCTTATCAATCATTGTTAAGTCAATATAAAAAAATTAAAATCTTCTTCATGTTATTTTTCTCTTTTCACTGTTTATGAATTGTTTTTATGATTGTCCTTTTTTAACTTGGACTATATTAAGTTGATTTTTAGATAATCTGCCACCTGGATAATTTGTACTGGTGAAGTTTTTATAAACTTGATGTGAGAAAAAATAATAATAGTGGAAATATCAGAACAAAACCTTGCTGAATAAATGGCTTAGTACATGTAATCACAGTGTGAATATATCTTTCTTTTCCTTCCTATCCTAGTTAGCTGATATATACTTCTAGCTATATTCACATAATCTAATATCTTCTTTTTGTTACTGTCCTATTTCAGGTTGTCAAACCAAAAAAAGACTTGTTTAGTCAATATTAGTCAGTGATTCTTTCAAAAGTCAGGGGACCCTTCCTTAACATTGTTGAAACTTTACACACTTAGATAAATACACTGTTGATTTTGTGCTCAGGAACTTGCTGGCTCGAATAGCTACACAGGCTTTAATGTTATACCTTGAAGATTATGAATTGTCTTTTTAACCTTGAATTCTGTTACTGACACATAGTTCTCAAACACTGACCACTTTGTCGGGGACTTCATGGAGCAGCCTTATCTCAAAGAAGCTCAGCCTTGCTGTTGAGTAAGTGTCATCTCTTGAGACACACTGAGTCTGCCAGAGCTAATATCAAACTATAAATTAGGATAAAGTATTTGATTACTCAAAAATGTCTGCTTGATAACCCACACACTCAACATTCCTTCAAGGACCATGGCTGTATTAAGTTTAGAAGAGGCGTTTTTGTTGGAACACGTGATCTTATCATATATTTCTCTGGGGAAATGACTCCTCATAAAAATGACTTAACATATTCTTAATATTATTTTAATAATAAAGTGACTACTTCATAAAAGTCCTTAAAGATAACAAAGACAATAATTATAGGACTTCATTTAAAAAACCAGCTTTTGTCCATTAGTTTGAGAATCTGATCGCGGCACATATAAAAGTTACATTCAATTCAGTCAATGAGATATGAATAGATTTAAGTTCTATGCCCATATAAGTCAGGGGCTGCTGATACTTTTGTTACTTGTTTGTCCTTTTTATGCTTTACTCTGGGAAATGTTTAGTTCATATGTGTTAGAGAATTTATCTCAAGAGGAATATACCACATCCAGATTTCATATTTAGAAAGAAAAAAAGTAGATAGCAGAGTTGCGCAGCAGAAGTTTGCTAGGCCTATAAAAAGTGAAAAACAAGCAAACAGACAAAAAAACCTTGTGATCTGAGCCTCTCGTGACAGTGAAATTGAAGTATTAAAATTTTCATTTAATTTATATGCAAAGAGTTAAGGATTTATCTAAGAGGGAACTGTGACATACTTATTTTTTGCTATAGGTCAGAGTATCTGCATGTATCTATATATCTAGCTACCTATCTAACTATAGAGAGACAGATTTCATGTCTATATTTTTCCTTTTCTTTCATATATTAGAGGCTTCTGATCCAGGCTGGCTATTTATTATAAATCACATTTATTTCTCAGTATCTTGATACTTATTATGGAGAACATCATTGAAAACAAATCATACTTTCATAGATGACTAATCTATGATTAAGATAGATCACTCATTGCTTCATAAGTAACATCTGGCATCAAAGATAATTCCATTGACTTGAAATCTCATAAAATGTAACATTGTTAGACTGAAGAAAAGACTGTCATTTTCTCTGGTTATAATGAACCATTCCTATCAGAAAGTCACATAAGGTGCTTTATAGTTTCCTCCAAAGACCTGTAAAGTGGAAAACACATTTTCTGGAGCTATCCTAGAAGTTTGCTTTCCCATAACAGAAGATCCTTGGACAGTTAGGAGAAAGGTGTAATTCGGAGGCTTTATGCAGTAGTGTCTAATATACTAACGCTTCTTTTGCTGATCTATAACCACAGAAACAAACATAAGAGACAATTGATTTCTAATGGAAATTATGTTTCCGTAGCTAATATGGCCTATAAACATTGCCACTTTCCTTCCAGATAATAAATTTAAGAGGAAAAATTATGTAAACACCACAGCACCCGGCCCAGCCAAAGAGGGTAAATTGTATACGCAATTACATCATTGATAGATTCGGACTGATGAGAAAGCTTTACTGTTTTCTGGGAATAAAAAAAAAAAAATCGACACTTTCTTTTCTTTCATTCTTTAATGATGTCAAGTTAGTTATAAGACTGAGTTCATGTTGGACAATTGTAGTTCTAGACAAGAGATATGTTTTATACTGATTTAAAATAGCAATAATAATAGGATTTTAAATTATTACAAAATGATAATAGACCCCCAAATCAGGTATCTTTTCTCTAAAGAAACTTTTCTTTCATCCAGAATTCTAGATGACAGAAATTATATATTATATTTTTAATAGTATAGTTAGAAATTAGATATGACAATACAAAAATTGTTTTTAAGAGCTTCATTTATTCTAATATGGATCACTTTACTGTCTTTGAAAATGTTGGTCACTATCTTCTAAGAAAAGTAAATATTCTGTTTATATGCAAGCTCTTAAAATAATGTCACTGTAAAGCAATTAAAATAGTACGTACAGGGGACAGCAGTGGTGCACCAAGTTAAGTGTGCATAGTATGAAATAGTATGTACTTAAGGTGAAAACCTAGTATGGTGTGATGATTAAAAGCTCTCATTTAAAGTATTTAATTTGATGAATTCAACAAATCAAAAGCAATTAATAAATGTTGTACAGTATTATTCTTTGCACATACAACTTTCAAAGTGCCTTCTGTTTTTTTTAATTAATTTAATAATGATCGATAAGACCGTAGGATAAGAGGGGTACAATTCCACACAATTCCACTACCAGAGTTCCGCTTGCATCCTCTTCATTGGAAGCTTTCCTATTCTTTAACCCTCTGGGAGTATGGATCCAGGATCATTATGGGGTGCAGAAGTTGGAAGGTCTGGCTCCTGTAATTGCTTCACCGCTAAACAGTGGGCGTTGGCAAGTCAATCCATACTCCCAGCCTGTTTCTATCTTTCCCTAATGGGACAGAGCTATGGAGAAGTGAGGTTCCAGGATACCTTGGTGAGGTCATCTGCCCAGGGAAGTCATTTTGGCATCATGGTAACATCTGCAACTTGGTGGCTGAAAAGCATTAGATATAAAGTAGAACAAATTGTTCAATAATCAGGAACCTAAAGGTAAGAATATAACAGATAAAATTTTGGGTCTCCATTTTGAAAAAAGCTAGGAAGTCTATTTTAGGTACACCACCCCCCAGAAGTAGTTTCCTTTATCTATTTATTTTTAAAATTTATTTATGAAATAAAAATATTGACAGGACCATAGGATAAGAGGGGTACAATTCCACACAATTCCCACCACCAGAGTTCTGCATCTGATCTTCTCCCTTGAAAGCTTTCCTATTCTTTATCCCTCTGGGAGCATGGACCCAGGATCATATGGGGTGCAAAATGGTGGAAGACTTAGCTTCTGTAATTGCTTCTGAACATGGGTGTTCGCAGGTCAATCCATACTCCCATCCTGTTTCTATCTTTCCCTAGTGGGACAGGGCTCTGGAGAGGTGGGGCTCCAGGACACATTGGTGAGCTCATCTGCCCAGGGAAGAAAGGTTGGCATCATAATAGCATCTGCAACTTGGTGGTTAAAAAAACATTAAGATATAATGCAGAATAAGTTGTTTAATAATCAGGAACCTAAAGGCCAGAATATAGCCAATGAGATTTGGAGTCTCCATTTTGGAAAAAACTAGTAAGTCTATTTTAGGTATATTCCAAAAGGCCCATCACAGGAACAGGAAAGCAAAACCCAGAGTAAAACTTGGACTGGGTTTGATACATTCCACCAGAGGAGAGGACGCTGTGAAAGGAGGACAGGGAGGGGGGTGGGGCTTTGGGGTCTTAGTGCATAATGTTGCAATAATGATGATCGCACAATGATGTGAGATGATCACATAATGATGTCAGTGTTTTGCATACTCCTATCATGGTGATATGAGAAAATCTCCCCATGTGTCAACAGCTATACTGTAAACCATTAGCCTGCAATAAAATGATAAAATTGTTCCTTTTTTTTAATAGGACAGAAAAATTGAGAGTGAAGGGAAGGAGGATAGGGATACAGAGAGACACCTGCAGACCAGCTTCACTGTTTGTGAAGTTTCACCTCTGCATGTGGGAATGATAAAAATGTTCTGTGGTGAATATTCACCACAGAAGAGATCCAAAAGGCCGAGAAACACATGAAAAAATGCTCCAAGTCTCTGATTGTCAGAGAAATGCAAATCAAGACAACAATGAGATATCACTTCACTCCTGTGAGAATGTCACACATCAGAAAAGGTAACAGCAGCAAATGCTGGAGAGGGTGTGGGGTCAAAGGAACCCTCCTGCACTGCTGGTGGGAATGTCAATTGGTCCAACCTCTGTGGAGAACAGTCTGGAGAACTCTCAGAAGGCTAGAAATGGACCTACCCTATGACCCTGCAATTCCCCTCCTGGGGATATATCCTAAGGAACCCAACATATCCATCCAAAAAGATCTGTGTACACATATGTTCTTGGCAGCACAATTTGTAATAGCCAAAACCTGGAAGCAACCCAGGTGTCCAACAACAGATGAGTGGCTGAGCAAGTTGTGGTATATATACACAATGGAATACTACTCAGCTGTAAAAAATGGTGACTTCACCGTTTCCAGCCGATCTTGGATGGACCTTGAAAAAATCATGTTGAGTGAAATAAGTCAGAAACAGAAGGATGAATACGAGATGATCTCACTCTCAGGCCGAAGTTGAAAAACAAGATTAGAAAAGAAAACACAAATCGAACCTGAAATGGAATTGGAGTATTACACCAAAGTAAAAGACTCTGGGGTGGGTGGGTGGGTGGGTGGGGAGAATACAGGTCCATGAAAAATGATGAATGAAATAGTGGGGGTTGTATTGTTAAATGGGAATCTGGGGAATGTTATGCATGTAAAAAAAAAAGAAGTAGAAACGCAAAGCAGAAATTGACTGAGTTTGGATTATGGCACCAAAGTAAGAAAGCAGAAGTACACTAGAGTTTGCAGTGAGTACCTCCCTAATACTTCCTCTCCACTTTTCCAAGCTTTGGGTCCATGATTGCTCAACAATTTGTTTGGCTTTGTATGTTAACTCTCTTTTCAGTCACCAGGTTCCAGGTGTCATCAGGATGCCGGCCAGACTTCCCTGGATTGAAAACCCCACCAATATGTCCTGGAGCTCAGCTTCCCCAGAGTCACACCCTACTAGGGAAAGAGAGAGGCAGACTGGGAGTATGGACCGACCAGTCAACGCCCATATTCAGCGGGGAAGCAATTACAGAAGCCAGACCTTCTACCTTCTGCAACCCTCAATGACCCTGGGTCCATGCTCCCAGAGGGATAGAGAATGGGAAAGCTATCGGGGGAGGGGGTGGGATATGGAAATTGGGCGGTGGGAATTGTGTGGAGTTGTACCCCTCCTACCCTATGGTTTTGTTAATTAATCCTTTCTTAAATAAAAAAAAAGTGAAAAAAATGTTCTTTCTTTTTTAATTTTTTAAAAACTTTATTTAAACACAGAGAGAGAAATTGTGAGGGCAGGGGGAAATAGTGCGGGAGAGACAGAGACACCTGCAGACCACTTGTGAAGCTTTTCCCCTGCAGGTGGGGAGCTGGGGCTTGAACCCGGATCCAAAATTTTCTTTCAACTATATCACTTCAATGACAAAACTGTTTAGTTATCAAACTCTTGAAGAAATTTCCCTCTTCTAGTTCTCTAGATCAGCTATTAGCAGTAGTCAAACCTGAGGTTAGCATACGATTAAGTTGATTTTGTGTGTGTATGTGTGAGTGTGTGTGTGTGTGTGTGTGTGTGCGCGCGAGTGTAAGGAAAAGCTTTCTGCACTTAAAATATTTCTCTTAAGTAGAAGTCCCTTTTTAAGGGTATTAAGAGAGGCACCAACAGCTTGCTTTATCAGAAACTATGAAGTGTTTGCTATGTAGCATATTCCAAACTTACTAGTAAGTCTGCCAATAGTACATGTACATGCACACACAGAAAAAAAAAAAAAAGAGCCCAAGTCTCTGGGCCCAAGTCAGAAAAATCATCATTTTGTTTACAACAAAAAGTAAAAGTCCAAATAGTAATTTGTATTAGCTTCTTGTGCTCCAATTTCCATAGGGTGAGAGGATGAATACCAGATAATTATCTTCCTGTGTAGTGACTTGCACCACAGGAGACAAACCCCAAACTAGACACTCTGAACTTTTATAGGGGCACTTGGTGATATCCCCATCCTTCATTCTTGAGAGAGATTATATTATATCACAGAATGTAAGAAAATCCCTTGTGGGCTAGCACAGGAAGGCATTTGTGACCTATTGCCCTGGAATCTTCAGGATGGAAAGAAAAAGATCTTCATTTTTACCATGCCTAAATGTTTCTAAGTCTCTCATAAGGAATACTTCCTCTTTAGCTTTTATATTTAAATATGCTTGTTGTCAAAAACCCTGTATATACTACGTGTAAGTTCAAGAACTTTATAGGAGTTTATTTATTTTTTAAACTTATTTTTCTTTTAAGAAATGTATGGTACCAATAAGTCACTTGTCTTGCTAGACCTTGTACAGCCTCTGGCTTTAACTTTTTTTGTTTTGTTGTTGTTTTGCTTTTGCTTTTGTGTTTTTGTTTTGTTTAATGATCTGTTTACAAATATGCCCCCTGCTTTCTCTATTTAGTGGCTTATTAGCCCTCAAAAGCAGAATACCAAACAACACCTTCAGTGCAAGTGATCTATTTGCAAACCTGAAGGTAGGCAGCAGGAGTGAAGTAAAGGATATGAAGCAGGAAGCAGAGTTATATGAAATGTTAGGGATATCATTGAAATAATCAGACTATGCAAGCTTATATTTTGAAGTACCTTTTTGTAGCTTTTCAGAACAGATCCCACGGTTTGAGCATAGTTGGCTTTTTGTCTGTCTGTTACACCTGGTATAATGGTAGGTGGTATTGTTGTGGGGGAACAGGAGGAAACAGTGGAAAGGGCAGTGAGTTGCCCTTTGAGCTCAGCTGGTTCTAGATAACTATCCACATGGACGAATCACAATAGAACTGGCCAATTTGAGAGCAATGAACATCTATTAAAAAAAAACAGGAATAGCAGAGAAAGAAGACACATAAAGACCCTCAAGAGAAAGAGTTGAAGCTTTGGATTTCCCCGTATCTCAACTTTTATAATGGGTTCTGAGGATGTTGAAGCGAGACTATCGGGGGAGGGGAGAAGTTAATTGGGGCTTTACCCAGATCCCTCCAGGATGGGTTCCTCTTAGGGCTGCCTGAAAGACAAGACTCTGTGACTGGTATGCATGTTTCAAATTCCTTAATTTAGTTATGAGATAGAAATAATGCAGAAGTGAAGTTGAAGTGAAGCGAAAGCTTGGAGAGACAGAGTACCCAAGGGCCTGGAAAAATTCCCAAAAGTCTCTCCATGTGAAAGTCCTCTTGAACCCTATATATGTTACACTTGAACCAGCTTTCCATTGGCCTGCTGAAATCACCAGGTGTGGCAACTTTATCAAGACTCCTCCCATAGTGTGCAAAGGTATCCTTTAGTGCTCTTGTTCCCACTTCCTGTGTGTACAATGTTCTTGTGCCCTAATTCTCACTTCCAATGTGTGCAAATGTGGGGCAGCAAAGTGTGTTTCCTGCCTCTCCCTACTTAGTCTGTGACCTCAACAGGAACCTGAGGAGATTAACTTTAGCCGCTGTCTTTAGGTGTGCACATCTGCGTTCATCTGGCTTTATGGTCTTAGCGATCAAGTAGAAAGGGAGATACCAGCATGGGATGCACATATCTTGATACTTGGCCTCTCTTCCAAGCTACCTGCAGGGTGCAGGGAGAGGGGCTCCATACTAATGTCTTTCCTCCAGGAGTCGTTCCCTAGACAGCCCTTCTAAAAGCATGGTACACTATGATAACAAATTGGTTACCGTATTTTGTTGAGTCAATTGATTTTTTTTTTTCCCTTTCCGTCTTCACTCTGATTACTTACATGACTCCTCCAATAAAGCATTCCTTCTTTCTTTTCTGCAGGTTTCGTAGATGAGTCCATGGAACAGGGAGCTTTGCGACTTAAGAAACACTTTCATAGTGTAATTTTTATAAACATTTTAAAATTGAACTTTTTAATTGAAGTTATATTGGATGTAAGCACAAACTATTATATTATTTTCCAGGGCTTATGTAGAGCAATAGCAATTTCTCAGTCTATGTCTTTCCTTCTCAGAAATTCAATTCCCAAAAGAAGTTTTCAGATTTTAGCAACAATTTTCATTATTTATGTAAATATTTCTTCCACATGCAATTTTAGAAAATAAGAATTTCACTATTTCCTACTTGTTAAAGTGTTGAGGTATTACCAGTCTCATATGGCTAATATTCGTCTCTGCTTTTTTCCATTTCCTTATGTGTTTTTCCTCTGCTTAATGATTAACCTACTATTTTCCATTTACTCAGTTTTATGTATGTAGTTGATAATTTTTTTCAAACAACATGGTGAGTCTCAAAACTAATATTTCTAAACACTTTAATTTATTCTGTAACTTATTTGTTCCATTTCAATTTCTTGGAAACTTCCTCTCCCAGACTTCCACCTGTCTTCTTTGACCTGAAGGATTATCTCTCTAGAAATGACGGACAATGTCACTGTGATTCTTTGGCTAGTTTTTCTTTTCAGTTGGACATCTTATCTCCTGAATCTCATATCTTCCTATTTCTTTGTTCACCACTTTTTTTCCTTTGTGGGAACACACACTATTTAACTTTCTTAAGAAAGGTGTAAATATTTTGAGATTTTTCAGATTAGGCCAGGTCATTGAAATAATCTAGGTTCAACATTGAGCAAAAGGACCATTTGACTTTCCCATAAATTATTTTTACCTTGGTATATAATAAATCAGTAAGTGTCACTACATGAATATATACCTTGATGGGTAAAAGAAAGTGTTTGTAACCCAAATTGCACTCAAAGTTCTATTGTTAATTTAGCCTACACAGAGTGGGCCAACCTGAAGGTCATACATATTCTTAACTGAATGCTTTCTGAATCTTATTCTATTAGCTTGAGAGGAGGGCTTATGTCAGCATGCAAGTCTGCCTAGTGCTTTTTGTTTTATTTATTATTGATGTACTTGGCCATAGTCAAATACTCCTTGTCGCTGTGATTTTTTTTTTTTTTTTTTTGTCTACTTGACTGATGGCTAAGCTTGATGGATTGTTCTGGATTAATTTTTCTCACAATTTTGGACGCTTGGTTTCATGCCTCTTAGTATTCACTACTGCTTATTAGGACTTTAATGCCATTCTCATTTTTCTCTATTTATTTGTGTCATTTTACTTTTACCCTTTAAGGTATTTTGCTTTTCTCTTTAACCAGTTGAATTCCAACACTCCTAAACCTTCCTTGGTCTCTGTTCCATCTTTATATTAGTAGAGTTGCAGGCATAGAATGCAAAGGATCTTTCCATTTTGCTAGTTATTTATTATATTTTTTATTCCTTTAGGTGCATTTTTTAAAAGGTTTTTAATATTTATTTTTCCTTTTGTTGCCCTTGTTGTTTAACATTGTTGTGGTTATTGATGTCATTGTTGTTGGATAGGACAGAGAGAAATGGAGAGAGGAAAGGAAGACAGAGAGGAGGAGAGAAAGACACCTGCAGACCTGACTCACTGCTTGCTGCAGGTGGGGAGCTGGGGGCTTGAACCAGGATCCTTGTGCCGGTCCTTGCGCTTTGCTCCTTTAGGTGCATTTTACAGCTCAGTAAACTCTCTCTAGCATTTATTTCTCCCATTGTTTCATATCACTGGCTTGTAAAGTTTAAGGCAGGTCTATATTCCAATATATTTAGTGAATGAACATACCTGACTTGTTGGATATTGGAGTTTATAGAAGACTCAACTGAGAGTTTAGGATTGATGATGTTAAAACAGAATTTGTGGTAAATGCTGAGCCTGTTAAAGACAACACTACTGCCAAGTAAAAGTGATAATAATGCCTACAAATCTAGATATGGGTTTATAGACATTGAAAATATACAAAATTAAATGAAAACCTGTTGATTGTGAGAAGTGTAGGAATTCCAACCTATACACAATTGTACTGGGGAAAGATAAATGGGTAAAGTCTTAGTCTAATAACTAAGAAAATTGTAGCTTGAATGTATGTCCTAAAATAATACAATCTCCCAGAAAAAAATGTTTTAAGGTATACAGGAGTCATGCATTGTGAGAACTTGAATCTGATAGTTTTATGAGGTAGGTAATCATCAAATCATTGATACATGTTATATCCTCTCTCATTTTAAGTAATTTAAGTATTTACTTCAGGTCATATCTGTAACTAAAACTTATTTAAATAAAAATTTAGGTTTGGGGAGTCAGAATATAACTCATTTGGCAGAGCTCCAATCTTAAAATTCAGAGGCCTGGGATTGAGTTCAAACTCAAGCATTGCACAGATGGTGAGGTGATTCTCTGCTGTATCTTTTTTATCTCTGTCTTTCCTATCTCTGTGACCCTCTTGCTACTTCTAAAATCAGAGAATTAAAAAAAAATGTTTGGGGCAATAGCTTATCACATGTGCAGGGCACTAGCACCACATAAAAATAATTAAAACATTTAAGGATCATTATTGATATATGCACCGCCCCGTCACGAACGCCAGGGAGACTGACAGGGTCATCTCCTCTGGACCTGCATTCAGACTTCAAGGAAGCTGGTCAGGAGGACGAGAATGTTTCGACGCATTCTCCTCCTGTTATTGCTACAAATAATTATACTGTCACAATTGATTAATAACACTTTGGCAGTGCCAGGTGGGAATGGAGAGTCAGAAGCACCCCCTCTCCCTTACACAGGGGCATATTTGAAAGTTACATTATGAAAGTGGGGAAGATGGGTCAGCATAGACGGACAAAACAAGTCATGTTATGACCTGTCCCTCAAAGAAAGAATGCAGAGATTGAGGCCTCCCAGGTGCAAGTTGACGTATTGAAACAAAGAAAGATTAATAGTTAAACTGTACCAGACCTAGATGAGCAGTGGTCCACGACTAGGCAAAGATCTGTATGCCCCCTATAGAAGATTAATGATAGAAATAGCCCTCAGCAAAAGTCAAAAACAATTCTGGGTATGACCTCCCCTGAGAACAGGGCGATATTAAGTATTGTACCATTCTTTACAGAAATAGGGGAGTAACATATAGCCTGCCAAAGCCACAAGACTATAATGCTTATTGCTACTTCCTTGTGAGCTAGTTGCTTAGGCAACCTGAATGTAACCTGAAAAAAGTATAAAAGCTAATGCAGTTTCACTATTAAAACGAGTCCAGATTCACCCTCCAATAGAGTGTGGTGTCTATCTGTCCTCCCTCGCGCCAACTCCTGACCCACCGGGGAGGTTGCCTTTGAGACCCCTGACCCTCCTGCTGCTCATCCACTGTGGTGGTCCGCGGCAGATATTGACAGGTGAATATGAATTTTATCATCAAAATTTCATCAACAAAAAACTTAGTTTGAAGCAAAGTTAGTCCTTCCTTCCTTCCATCCTTTCCCCCTTTCTTTATTTTTTCTTCCTTCCTTTCATTTTCATTTTTTTTTACAACCACTTTCTCACCAATGACTTTCCTCTCAACCTATTTCACCTTGCTAACTCAACCCTATATAACTTTAGACATGTCTATTTCATATAAGATCATTGGGTAGAATTCATAAGATCTAAGAATTATAAGAGACCTAGAAGGCTAAAAATTTCTCAGAATTTCCTTAAGCTGTTAATAACAGAGCAAAGATTATATACATTTTTTATTTTACTGTTTCGTTACACCATAGCATACTGTTTTTTTTTAACCTTTTCAAAAATCTATTATTGAATAGAGACAGAGAGAAATTGAGAGAGGTGGGGGAGATAGAAGAGAGGGAAAGAGACAGAGAGACATTTGCAACTCTGCTTCACATCTCATGAAGCTTCCCCCTTCAGGTGGGGATCAGGGGCTTAAACCCAGGTCCCTGAGCACTATAATGTCTGTGCTTAACCAGAAGCACCATTGCCTCGCCCCCAGCATACCATTTCTTTAAAGCTATAATTCTCAAAATTTGATGCATAATCTTTACTAAGGGCTCACTGAACAGCTTCTCAGTTCTGGGCCAGATTTAGAATATTTTATTAGATTACTCGAATTGTAATAGTCCACATCCTTTTGAGTTTATTTCTTTTAAAGCAGTTCAGTGGTCACCTGCTCCCACAAAATACTTTCATAAGATTTACTTTCTGGCCTGATTTATGAGAATGCAGCAATGTTCATTCCAGTCCTTACAGAGATAAGTCGAACATCATTGTATGTTTAATTGTGTTTCAAGAATGAAAACCAAGTGACGGCCATCAGAACAAGTAGAAAAAGTGGTTATCTCACATCCAGGATAACTTGGGTTAATTTCTTAGAAATTTATGCCAAATTTTAGCAATTTCCATTTTAATTTCAGTTCCAGAAACCAATCTTAAGATTCCTTTCTTTCAGACAGGCAATACTGTAAGTCACACGGAATTTCTGTGTATCCCATCTGCAGCGTTATTTCATGGTTTTCTTCATCTGCATTATAAAACTTTATGAACCTGGGCTGTAGTACAACAATGCAGTTCTGGTCCGTTGGTGTTGCTGAAGTCGGTCTTCTGAGACGCCTTTGTGGGCATGATTCTGCAGGTAATGAGCTGTTTCAGTTCTGCTTGAGCTTTCATCGTCATCTCCACCCTAGCACCAGCTGCGCTTTACTGTTGTCATTCAGAATGCATAAATAAAGGCATGGACACTGGCATTCTTTTTAATTGTTTTACTCAGAAAATAATTGAGGTAAATGTAAGGCTAGGTGTTTTGAACAAAAGAAGCTATACCATTTGTGATAATTGAGCACATTTTCATAAGTCATGAATATGTTTATGAGCATTCTCCATAATAGTTCTGAATCAATTCTAAACATTCCCTGTCAAATATTGGAAAGATTTATTGTCGAAAAAAATTTAAAATAGTCTAGGTATATGTATTATCAGTAACAACGAGGAAAAATAAAAGTGCCAGCAAAGTCATTTATCTTCAAAGATAATCTTTTAAAAAATTATTTATTTACTTATTTATTATTGGATAGAGACAGAGAGAAACTGAGAGGGAAGGGGGAGATAAAGAGGGAGAGAGACAGAGAGACACCTGCAGCCCTGCTTCACCACTTGTGAAGCTTCCCCCTGCAGGTGGGGACCAGGGGCTTGAACCTGGGTCCTTGTGCACTGGGATTTGTGCACTTAACCAGGTGCACCACCTCCTGCCCCAAAGATAATCTTCTTATGTTACATAACATCCAGTCTTCTGAATCTTTATGGTATAATTCATAAATAAGTTTCTATTAGGACATAGCTGCTATTAAATCATTGACTACTACAATTATTCTGTATATTGTACATGTAAGATGTAATAGTAGGGCTGGCTAGTTTTGACAGAAATCATGCACAAAGCTGAAATAATTTATTATTTGATAGGAGAGATTTACCGACCCTTCCATCTAGCCCAATGTTTTTCAGATTTTAAATGATTCTTGGAGAAACTTTGTAAAAAAAAACATAATATACATAAGAATTATGACTTCACCTTCTTCACCTTATCTTGGATGGAGCTTGAAGGAATCATACTGAGTGAGATAAGGGTAAATATGGGACGATCTCATTAATAGACAGAAGTGAGAAATTAAAACAGAAGGGGAAACACAAAGCAAAAGTTGGACTGGGTTTGGTGTATTGCACCACAGTAAAGGACTCTGGGGTGGGAGTAGGAGTGGGGCCGGCGTTCAGATGCTGGAGCACAATGGCGGAGGAGGATCTAGGCCAGGGGTTAGAATGTTATGCAGAAAACTGAGAAACTTTACGCTGGTGCCCCAAACTGTATTTACTGTAAACCATTAATCCCCTCCCATAAAAATGTTTTAAAAAGAAATATAATAAATAATAATAAAATAATAAGTAGACACTAGATAGGAGTTTGCATTCAGTTAGTTTGGAGAGGATTTGAGTGCTTCCTACATAATTTGACAAGCAAGAATTGAGAAGCACCACCTGAGCACTACACTCAATTTGCATTCCTCATGAAATTCACTGTATTGACTCCTGAGCATAGATGGCTAATCATAGTCCTCACTATAAACAACAGGTCCATAATAATTTTCTTCTTGTTTTGGTTGATCAAATAACTTTCACAAATTAGCTGACATGATTTGAGATGAAAGTTGAATAGCATGTGAAACATATTTATTGTGGCTCAGAGGAAGGACAATTTACGTTGAGGTCGAGATGTAAGAGACGATATCACATGATTCTTCAAATAAAGGTAGCATCTGATAATTCAGACAGAGATAATCTTGTTTAAATTATGTTTTTTTTTTCTTCTTCATAAACCTGCACTGAAATTTCAGGCTCAGTTTATTCACCTTCATGTTCTCCTTTACTTAATTTGGCATGACTTCTGAAACCTTCTTAAAGTATACAAATTCTAAATTGGTACCTTTTGACTGATATGAATTAGGGTAGAATAGAGAATGGCCAGGGTCTGGGTGGTGGCACAATCTATGAATTTCCCATGTTACCATGCGTGAAGATTCAGCCCCAAGTGGCCAGTTCCCACCCTCAGGGGGGATGCTTCACTAGTGAAGGACCAGGCTGCAAGTGCCTCTCTTTTCTCCTCTACCCTTGCCCTATATCTGTCTGTCTTTATTGTATTTAAAAGAGGAAAAAAGTGGCTACCAGGAACAGTGGATTCATCTTGTAGGCACCAAGTCCTAACAATAACTCTTGGCAAAAGATAAATAAATAATAATCATAATTAAAGGGTGTGAATAGGAGGATAAATTTAAGCAGTGGAAATCATCATTGCCATTTATTAGTAGAAGGTATAGGATAGATGGTAAGATAGACATACATTTATAGAATAAGTAAGATTAAGTTTCTGTTTTTATTTCCTTAAGATTTGTTTATTTCATATGAGACAGAGTTAGAAGGAGAGGCCAGAGCACCAGCCCTGTACACATTATGCTAGAGGTGGGGGTTAAACTGGGAGCTTCAGGCATTATTGCCCTGCCCTTCCAATTAATCGACACCCCTAATACCCATCTCACCCCAAGCCATCCCTGGGAAAGAATTAAGATTTTAAAGGTCTTTTGATGTCCTGTTGAAAAATCTGGACTTTCCATAAGACAACAGGAAAATTGAAAAGTGTTCTAAGCTAAAGTATGATAGGACAATAAAAACAGTATTCTGTTTATGAGAACGTATTCAGGAAGAAACAAGTATAAAACAGGAAAACCAAGTCAGTTAAAACAGCAGAGATACTAGTGAAGGAGCTATTCAGATGAGCTGCAAAGGTCATCTGAAACCATGGTAGACACAGGACTCTTAGATTTCTTACATATTGTAAAGAAAGGAAGGAGAAGACGTGATTAAGAATGGCAGGTCTGCCTCCATTTTAATTCAAGAAAACACATTGAGAGGTCCCGATATTGAGTTCAGGAGTAGTCTACCTCAGCTTCATATGTCCTTTGCCTCCAATTCTACTACTGAAATCATCATTGGGAAAAAAGGAAGCAGGAGTGGTCTGGGAGGTGGCACAGTGGCTAAGAGACGTGACTCTCAAGCATGAGGTCCTGAGTTCAATCCCCGGCAGCACATGTACCAGAGTGATGTCTGGTTCTTTCTCTCTCCTATCACTTCTCATGAATAAATAAATATTAAAAAAAAAAAAAAAGGAAGCAGGAGGAGGAGGAAGAGGAGGAGGAGAAAAAGAAAAAAAAAAAACAACCTCTCCTCTACTGAGACCACTAGTGCAAAGTCAATTTGCTTCATGACCCTTGAGGAGAGGGTTGACTCTGAGGATTTCATTTTGTAAATGGCTTGGGGCTCACATTGAAATGAGCTGTGACACATTCACAACAATTTAATATTGCAAAATGTAAAAGGAAAGGGTATTTGCATACTTCTGTCTGCCAGCTTCGGACAAGAAACCCTTTCACCTTAAAGATCCATTCATCCTTCCAAATGATCCCACTTAATGTATGACTCATATTCATTCAACTGCTGTACTTGAAACATTTAAAGGATCCATGGGCCATTTACTTCTTTTAGAGATTGTTAGCAATGCTATCTTGGGGATTTATGCTTCCTTTACCATGTTTTGTGAACTGTGAGGTGGGTTTTTACTATTCATTTATCCTAGTCCTGGAAAAGCCAAAGCAAGAATAAAAGAAAAATAGTGAGGGAGGTAACGTTTCTATTTATTGTTTGTACATTGAGCATTGGCAAAACAGTATTCTGCATTCAAATGATAAATATTCAGCGAAGTAAGTATCAGCTTTACAATTGCCCAGAAGAGAATAAGTTTCGTCTGCATTCATATTGATTCCAGGTTAGTCATATATCATCTTTATTGAAAACAGCACATGGTTTGCAAAGAAAACAATTTGTTCTTGCTTTCTCTTATGAATTTGCTGTTCTTTGATTCCATGCATTGTAAAGTTTTCTCTTTCACTTTAATAGCTCAACACTAAATGCACGTAGGTATAGGATGGGTGCTGGATAATTGGTAAAATTTACTATGCTCTCTTTAAAATCTAATTTCTTTTTTCCTTGCTGTTCTTTTCTACTAGACTATAAAAACCCTCAGTGATAACACGTCTCAGCTTTTTGGCTAGGATCAAGTATGGCTAGGATCTGTCCCTGTTTAATATCGTACATTTTTTTTCTTTCTACCTGCTAATTTCTTGTGAAGTTTACAACCATAGCAGCTATTTGATCTGTATTTAAAAATGTCATTGAATTCCTTTTTCATCCACCCTTCCATTGATCTAAAAGACTCTCTTTTCAGTTGTCTTGCAGCTATAAAACACTTTTTTCCTTTTTTTCTTTTTCTGTATGCCACTCTCTCACTTCCAAGTGTCTGAAGCTATAACGTTTTCCTTTTGTAGGTTCTGAAATACTTAAGTTCAAAGTGTTGCTATTCTGAACCCACTTGTCCTTGGCATTTCCAAAATGAGTAAAAGAATTTCATGATTTTAAAATATAATTACGGACTGTAGGAACGGTTTTTTCTATAGGAGCTGGTGAAATAGCTCACTTGGATAGTTTGCTGCTTTGTCATGTGCACAGCTGAGGTTCAAGCCTGGTCCTACTGGCATTGGAGGTAGCTTTGGTGCTGTGGTCTCTTTCACACTCTTTGCCTCCCTGTCTTTTCTGTCTCTATTAAAGAAAAGAAGAAAAGGAAAGAAAGGAAGAAGAAAAGAAAGGAAGAGAGAGGAGGAATGGAGACAGAAAGGAAAATGTAGGTAGAATTTACCAATCGATATTTCTTTGTTGTGTTTCCATAGATGATATACAAAAGAAACAGATAGTCTCATGAAAGAAAAGTTCAGAGATTTTTTTTTTTTATTTAGGAAAAATTAAATAACAAACAGGTTGGCGTTGACTATAGGTCTAGTATAAGGTATATAGAAGAGGGAGATAATTCTAGTGGTTAGAGTAAATAAAGTGTTTAGTATCAAACATAGAACTTGAAGAAAGAGTGGAAATTGAATAAATAAAACTAGAGTAGAAAGGACACTGGATAGGGTAGAGGTGGCAAGGTAATGAGGGAAGTCATATATATATATATATATATATATATATATATATATATATATATGGTAATAATGATAATGGTATATTCTTCAGAATGTTTTCATGTTGGTTTCAGGAATGAGAAGATACACATAAAAATAACTGAATAATTTAATATGCTTACAAAGTTTAGGAAGAGGGTACTATATTAATTGGGATGTTTAGTAAAAGTATTTTTGATAAAATTATATTGAAGGTAAAATGTGACATTTAAGTTGAAATAGGCAGACACAGAAGATTTAATCACACAGCTAGGGAAAGAATACAGACAAATGAGAGACACTTAAATAGGAATGAGCTAAATGTAGTTAAGGGACAGAAAACTAAGGCAATTATGTTTTGAATACAGTTCTAATGAAGATAGAAACAAAATCTCATTGATTGTGGGACTAAAGATACAGATGAAAAATGCATTGCTCAAATTTGATTCTTATAGCTTTAGGTATCATTCCAGTGCACCAGATTTGGTCTAGATTTATAACATATATTGATGTATTGTGGTTCTTACAAGAAGTCTCTTACCTTTATGGGTTAACTTAAGACCAGATATTTTGAAACTAAATCAATTATTAATCTTGTGATGGGATTTTGACTTGCAGCAAATTTCATCACTTATCAAAAGAAAAAATATATATATATAACAAAGTAATTTCTTCTTCTTTTTTAATATTTAAAATGTGATAAAACTTCTCTTCCTTATTGAATTTTCCAGCAGGCTTAAAGTTTATGATGTTATGTGTAGGCAATGCAAAATAAGGGAAATGCTGATAAAATTTAACCAAGAGTTCATTTAATGTGAATGCAAAATAGATGTGTTTGGGCTCTTGTTTCAGCATGGGTTGATGGATTTTATAGTTTGCAGGAGTGAATTCGAATTTCCAGACTCTCCTTTATGAGTGTTTTTCATTTGTTAATTGTGATTGATAGTGCCTACAAGATTGTAGGATTATAGTGTATAATTCCACATCACATCCAGCACCAAACCCTTCTACCTCCCTAAGATAATCACCATTGTCCACACAGAATTTTTAGAAACAGTTTTTCTTGCTTTCACCCCTTCCTATCTCCCTTCCTTCCCTCCCTCCCTTCTTCCTTTCTTCTCCCTCCTTCCTTTCCTTCCTTCTTTCCTTCCTCTCCCCTCCCTTCCTTCCTTCCTTCCTTCCTTCCTTCCTTCCTTCCTTCCTTCCTTCCTTCCTTCCTCTGTCTCCTTCTCCTCCTTCTTCACAAAGTTCATGTGTGAGTTCTCTATATTTCACATATTTCTTCTTCTAGCGTTTGCCCTTCTTCCGTAGCCAGTCAACAGCGTCAGGTTGAGCCTGATGTAAAGTTTCGAGACCTCCTTTGAATCTGGAGAGGTGGCAGTCGTTGACTATGTGGGTCATAGTCTGTCTGTAGCCGCAGGAGCAGTTCGGGTCGTCTCTGGCTCCCCAGCGATGGGACATAGCGGCGCACCGGCCATGGCCTGTTCGATAGCGATTGAGGAGGGCCCAATCATAACGTGCTAGGTCAAAGCCGGGTTGACGCTTGCAGGGGTCTGTGATGAGGTGTTTGTTCTTGACCTCAGCTGACTGCCAACTCTGTTTCCAAGAGTCTGGAACAGAGAAGTTCAGTGTAGGCGTAGGGGACCAGATTGGGTGACGAGACGTCAAGCGTTGGACAGGGTGGGCGAAGATCTCCGCGTATATTGGCAGGTCCGGTCGAGCATAGACGTGGGAAAGGAAACCATCAAGTAGTTGTCTTTCATCTCTTACTTATGTCACTAGGTGTAGTCATATCAATTTCTATCCATTTTTTCCCAAAGGACACAATATCATTTTTATTGAAGGACTGTCCATAGTCTTCCGAAGGGACTGTACCAGTTTGCATTTCCACCAGCAGTGTAACAGAGTCCCTTTCCCTCCACAACCTTGCCAACACCTGTCATTTCCTGACTGTCGCTGTAATAAGCTATTCTAACAAGTGTGAGATGGACTATCAGTGTAAATTAAATTTTTACTTCTTTAATAATAAGTGCAGTGGAGCATGTCTTCATATGGGCCATGTGTAACTATTCTTTAGAAAACTGTTTAGTACTTTGGCCCACTTAAAATTTTTTTTATTATCTTTATTTATTGGATAGAGACAGCCAGAAATAAAAAGAGGAAGGGGGCAATAGAGAGGGAGAAACACAGAGAGACACCTGCAGCCCTGTTTCACCACTCTTGAAACTTTCCCCTGCAGGTGGGGACTGGGTGCTCAATCCCAGGTCCTTGTGCATTGTAATACCTGTGCTCAACCAACTGCGCCACCACCTGGCCCTGACTCACTTCTTTAAATTGGGCTATTGTTTTTGTTGTTGAACTGCACTAGTTCTTTATAGATATTTGTGATCAGTTGCTTGTCAGGGGTGTAATGTACAAATTATTTCTCCCATTTACTGGGTTGCCTGGTTATCCTGATATAGTTTGCTTTCAATGTGTAGACGTTTTTGTCTTATATAATTCCATTTATCCTTTTTTAAAATTTATTTATCTATTCACTTTTGTTGTCCTTGTTGTTTTACTGTTGTGGTTATTGTTGTTGTCATTGTTGGATAGGACAAAGAGGAATGGAGAGAGGAGGGGAAGACAGAGAGGGAGAGAGAAAGATAAATACCTGCGGACCTGCTTCTCCGCCTGTGAAGCGACTCCCCTGCATGTGGGGAGCCAGGGGCTGGAACCGGGATCCTTATGCTGGTCCTTGCGCTTTGCGCCACGTGTGCTTAACCCACTGCACTACCACCTGAATCCCCCATTTATCCTTTTATGAGTTTCATCAATTTAAACAAAGATTAAATCTGCAATTCATTTTTCTCATCTGTAAAATGGAAAAGCATTTCATAGGAGTCTTATGAAACTCATCTTTGTGTAATATTCTTTGCTAACATCCAATCTGTCCACAGTAATTTTTGCTCTTAACCACTATGTTGAGTAATAAACAATTATTATGGATAATTTTTGTAGTGTAATAAAATGATCTCTTTTGAGGGAGGTACTGTTCTTTTTTTAGATCAGTGTGGTCAGATCGATGTGGTAAGCAGTCAATTGCATATATATGCATATATTTTCAGGTATGGAAGTCACTCTCTGCTCTAACCCAACTCTTAAGTTCAGTTCTCCACTGTGACTTCATCCTTTAAGGTAATATTTCTAGTCTACTTTCGTGTTAGCTATTAAACTCAAGCAAAGATTACTGCGATATTGTGTTCCTAGAAACATGCCCAAAACTGACCCACTAGCTTTTTCCACCCTAGGGTTCTTATTCTCACTGACTCTAATTCTATGTATAAGAATAAAAATCACTTATCTGAGTATTATAAATAGAAAGAAAAAAGTAATGGGCTTATACTCCATGGTGTACTACTTAGCAGCTTAAAAATACTCTGTCATGTCCTTTGAGACAAAATGAATGCCATTGGCAGTGATGATGTTTTGTGACAGAAGTATGGAAGTAACAGATGACTAGTGCATGCTTTCACTCATATGTGAAACACAGAGAATTGAAACACATGAACTTGAAAAAGGAAAAAAATATATATATAGCTAACCATATATGTGACATTGGAAGAACTATGGTGGTGTGGTAGTTATCATTAGGGGTGTGAGTGGTGTAGAATTATTATACCCCTATTATCTTATAATCTTGCAAACAACTTAAAGCACTAAAATATAATAACTTTAATCCAAGTTTGAGAACCAGAATAATAATTGATACAATGGTGTATGACCCAGTCCAAAACCAAGATATGACTAGTGTTCTAATTTAATCAGACAAACAGGAAAAAATAGTTTCTCTGCCTGTTAGTCTGTTTAGGTCCTCTGCATATAGCATGGTGCCAACTGAAAATGGGAACGAAGAGTTATTTTATGGGGTCTGTAAGCCAAATTCCAATCTCGCTTACAGACCCTTTTATAGACAGAACAAGAAATAATCTGTAATTTATCTGTTCTGACACATGGCACAACTTCTGTGTTAGGTTATCCTCCCCACTTTCCCTCTGTCTGTGTTCTATCTGTGTCTCTCTATTTCTCTCTCTTTCCCTAAGCCCAGTTAGGGGTTTTTAGAGAGTGATTCTGTATAACCTGACCTGTACTTTAGCTTCACTTTATGCATCAACATGGCAGAAATAAATGTGTATGAATGTATCTAGGTAATTTTAAAATTTCCAGAATGATTTCAAATTGTAAGAGAAATTTCCTTTCCACCTAAACAGAAACTTGATGTGGAAAGGTGTAAATTGAGCTTCTTTTACTTCTCAGCACAACTAATCTTCTCCCAGAGGAGAAAAAAAAAACATATAATTTGAGAACTCAAAGTAGACTGAAGAGTAATTCAGTTTACTGTTTATCAACCTATAATCTTCCAGTCTCCTCAGATTCTTGTGGAACATTTCAACTGCTATAAGACTCAATCCCATGAGAATCTACAAAAATTATCTGATACTGTCTAACTTTCCACTTAGAGATTAGCTTAGAATTTTAACAAGTGAAGTGTTTCTGAATGGGGGAGCTGGACATGAAAAATGATTGTTCTTATTATAACAATTTTTTAGTAGCTGACTAAAGAGTCAGAGATAATAAGACAATGAATTTTAAACCACTCCCAAAGAATATATGTAAAAACAGAAATGTTATACTTCATTAGAATATCACTGTGGAAAATTTATCTCTCAGACATACCAGTTTTAGGAACATTAGAACACCTATTTATTTCCTTTTCTCATGTTGTGATTTTCAGTGAGTTATAGTACTTTAAGATTATTATGCATAGTTTTACACCAGACCCACCGCTAAAGTTCTGTGTCCCCATGCTCCCAACTCCCAAAACCCTAGAAATGGTTTGCTTGCTTCTGTGTGCCTAGCGAGCTATCTGTTGCTGGGAATTTAGGCTGCTTCCACTCTAGCTGTTGTGAATAGTGAAGCTATGAACATAGGCGGGCAAATGTCCCTCTGGGTTAGTGTTTGAGTGTTCTTTGGCTAAATACTTAAAAGTGCTATTGCTGGATCCTAGTTCCATTTTTACTTGTTTAAGGACTTTCCATCCAGTTTGCATTCCCACCAGCACTGTGGCAGTGTCTCTTTTTCTCCACAACCTCACCACAACCTGTTATTTCCTGTTTTGTTGATGTAGGCCATTGTCAGGTGTGAGATGGAATCTCAGTATAGATTTAATCTGCGTTTGTCTGATGATAAGTGAGATGGAGCAGTTCTTCATGACAGACACTTTGCTTTCCTGTTCGCATCTCTTCACTTTCCTACTATCTTGGGCTCTCAGACTAAGTAGGGTCAAATCAGTTCCTAGATCCTTGTGTGATGGTATTTTTATTCTGCATTCCCCCAAACTTCCTACTGACTCTGAAGAGCAAATTATGCTAATTAGAATTTTATTTTAAATAATGGAATATGTATAAATATAAACCAAAGATTCAAATTCTGTTTTTTATAACCATGCACATAAATGGATATCTGTTTCTTTCTAATAATCTCTCATCCTCTACTAATAACATATTCTTTTTCTCCATTCACTATTCTTTATTTCTTTTTCACTAATCTGTACAATTATCCTCTTACATCTTTAAATATTTGTGTTATAAATTAGAAAGAATTTTTGTATACACTAAAGAATAATATGTAGTTTCTATTGACCAAATTATAAAAATACTCAATTTACATTTATACTAAAATGATTACTCTGCTATAAGCATAAAAGTATGTGTTGAATAAAACTTTCATTTTTAATCCATTTTATGTTTTAAATTTCAAATAGCAAGTGACCACAGAAGAAAATCTACTGATCTATAAAAGAGTATTCCAAGTGTTAGTTATCTTTAATTCTGTAAACCTTTCCCCCTAGTGTTCCATGGAGGTACTAGGAACTCAGACTATGTTTTGGAAACCTCCCATCTATACAGTAGTGATATGATTGTCAAATTTGTGCTGTGTTTGGAAAAGTAGGATTCATAGTCAGTACTTCCTTTTGAGCTATTGCTTTAGTATTTCTAGGATGATTTTAATAAAATTTGGTTTAGAACCACTAGTAGAGATATATTGATACCTTGATGGTATTCCTTCATCTCCATTTTTTTTTCTGTACTAATGTTTTGTCCTTGTAATGTCTCAGATAATAATCTACCCATGAGAACATGATTTCAATTTTTTTTCTCCTTATTTTGAGTGCCTACGTGATTTTTAAATAATGTGCAAAAGAAAGCTCAATAAAAATAGAACTTTATCATAGTTACTACTTGCCCTGTATACTTAGAAAGCATCATAAAGACCACATGTATTATCCTAAGCTTCCGTATCCTGCTATAAAAGTCATAGCCACATCTGCCTAATAACTGGTGAGAGCAGTGAGTGAGCGATATCAGATCTCTCTTTTTTCCTCACTGAAAAGCACAACAGTGGAATCTTGGCTCTGGAGCTCTGCCTCTCAGAAAATTGTAATCCAACTGGAATACAGATGAGGTGATGCAAATGACAGCTGATAACTGTCAACAGGCTTCAAAGAAAGTGAAATATTTCAGGAAAAAAAGTGATAATATTTGTTCATTGTTGTTTTAAAATTTCCTCAGTTCACACTAATGGCACCACTTCCTATAAATCACTCTTCCTAACAAGGAAAGGCAAATCATATGAAGCTGCAGCTGATGTAGACTTTCGTGGAATGCTGGAAAATTAGTAAAATCAGCTGACAGCTTCCTCTGTTCAGTGACAAAGAGTCATTAAGTTTTTGTTTTTGATAGAAAAAGTAGAAGCAAATGTTCAGTTTATTTGGGTTCTGTTCACATACAGCTTGCTTTATATATCCATGGGCCAGAATTATATACTGTTTCAAAGAAATGTTCTTCTGGGTCTGAGTAATAAAGCCAATTTTAAGAAATGGAAGAGATTTTTCATACCTAAGTAGATCAATGCAGCTTACTGTAGCAATGTATTTACTTCAAGCCACACTAAGTGGATGGCTTTATATGCATTTTTTTATTAACAATGCAAATACTGGGTCTTCTCTTGATTAAAACATTTGCACATCTGTGTTTGTCTTATTGTTTTGTTTTTTTCTATCATTAGAATATGAGTATTATCTTCCCAGTACTTATTATATCTGATACAAATAGAGACAGGAATATACCCAATACCTAATCTTCTAGGTATCGTGGTGCATTGTTTTAGGACCAGCAATTCTATGTTCTTCCTGAAAGCAGTTCCTCAGTTGCATTAACTTGCCCAAAAGTCTTATACCATAAATCCTCGGTTAGCATCTTGGATAGGTTCTTAGAAACTGTGACGTCTAACTGAAGAATTTATGAGAAAAGCAAGTCTCTGGATGACATTTCAATCGACTTTAACTAAAATTGTTTTGTCAACAACATTATAATGAAACAAAACTTGGAAAAAAATGATAGTATTCAAGTACCTACTGTCTTTCACTTGACATGAAATCTATAGTTGAAAGCATACGCTTGAAGGGCCTCCAGGGATCAGGCTCAGACTTTCTAACTAAGTCTTTTCTCTCAATATTTTCACACATGTTTTCCGACTTCTAGTCTTTGCATTTTCATTCTCCTAAATTTTATGCTCCTTCATTGCTCTTGAAAGTCTACTTGCATTGTATTTCCAAGTCTTGGTTTAGGAGTCCCTCTGTGATTCCCCTGAATGGACAGAGCTTCCCAGCATTTGAAATGTCAATAGTTTTTGTAAATTTTTTAGGATGCTTTTTTTGATAGATATTTTTAAAAATTTTTATTTATGAAATGGAAATATTGAGAAGACTATACGATAAGAGGGGTACAGCTCCACACAATTCCCACCACCAGGTCTCCATTTCCCATCCCCTCCCCTGATAGCTTTCCTATTCTTTAACCCTCTGGGAGTATAGACTCAAGGTCATTGTGGGATGCAGAAGGTGGAAGGTCTGGCTTCTGTAATTGCTTCCCCGCTGAACATGGGAATTTGCAGGTTGATCTATTCCCAGCCTATAGGACACTTTTAAACACATGATGACTTCATTTTATTGTTATTTGGTCTTTGTGTATGTATGAATTATTACCTGAAACTAGATGACCTCCTTGGGAGAACTAGTAAATATGCTCCCCACTCAACCAAATGTAAATTAAGCATACATATTTATTTATTGAACAAATAGTTGTGTGTAAGAAAAATTTTTTTCATTTGTTTGTATTCCTTAGCAGATTTATTCTACCTGTACCAGTTATTTACCCCTTCCTTTTGACTAACATCCAACTCTAAATATATGCTTATCTCGCTTATCTCTTACTTTAGAATACATATTTTTATTTGCCATGTTTCTTTTTATGTGAGTTAAAAATTAATTTTTGTTATATTGTGTATTATATTTAATCCACTTTGCAGCAACTCATTTCTAGTTTTTTTTTAAGATATTGGAAATTCCCATTTTTTCTTATAGTGCATAAATGTATTTCTTGTAATATGTATGTGTTGTATACAATATGAATTATATACTCAAATTTTGTGTTATTTGCATTTGAATAAGATGGTTTTTTTTTTCTGGGAAAAACTATTGTAAGAATGATCTGAGGGGGACTTGGTTCTGAGGGGCAGTTTGTCTAGTAGAGTATTTACTTCACCATCTGTTACAGATCTAGGCTAGAGTCCTAGCATCAACAGGGATCACCATGGAAGGCACAAAGTGAGCTCAGTGGGTGGTGCTGTAGTGCCAAGGTGTCTTGACTGTCACTGCCTTCTTTCTCTACCCTACTCTTACAAAAAGAAAATAAAAAGATACAGAGAAAGAAAAGAATAAGAAAAACCTTTGGTCCATGAGACAGCTCAATGTGTCTGAGAGGACTTGGGTTCATACCTTGACTTCCTCCCTTCCCTTTTAATGTTGTTTCTTGTTTCCCCACCCTCTCAGCCCCACCCCCCCACCCCAGAGGAACACATTTTAGCTCTAGCTTATGTGGTGCCTGTGATTGAACCTGAAGTCCTGGAGTCTCAGGTATGAAAATTTTTTGTATAATGATACAAATGATTCCATCCCCTGACTATGCATTAAAAAAAAAAGTGTGTGTGTGTGGGGCTAGGGGGTGACAGGGAGTAGAAGGTAAATACAAGGACATTTATCCTTCAGACTTTGTATTCAAGGTCTCTTATTGCTATAGTTCATACCTGTTACCAAATGACCTGGATTTCTCTGTAAAACAGATACAGGATGTTTTTGCTCATATGTGCAACATGAAGAATTGAAACATGAATTTGTAGGGGAAAAAACCAGTCAAACTGCTACTAAGATTTTGTGAAAAATAATAATGGTTGTCCTTTGGGGGCATGGGAGAGTTAGGGTTGGGAGTGAGGGCCAGTACAAAAGGGCTCAGTGTGGAACTACACCCCAGTAGTAGATTTTAAATATTTTTATAATTTTTTTATTTGATAGGATAGGGCAGAGAGAAATTAAGAGAGGAGAGGAGAGAAAGGGAGAAAGAGACACCTACAGTGCTACTTTACTACTTGTGAAGCTTACCCCTGCAGTGGGGACCAGGGGCTTGAACCTGAGGCCTTGCACATGGTAAAGTATGTGCTCAACTGGGTGCACCACCACCTGGCCCTTAGGATCTTTTAAACTATTATTAACTCACTAATAAAATACATTTAAAATGTTTAAGGTAATTTTTATGTAGCTTCATTTTTTTTTTAATGAGGACACCTGTATTTGGAAACATGAAATGAACAATGTATTTGATCTGGTTTCTCGATGTCCTATATTATAGATGAACCTAGTATAGAATAATTACTTCTTCAGTAGATTCACAGTTTTTATCAGTATGACTATTTTTCTATTTCATTCACTACTATGTAGGAAAATCACTTCAAGTGGTCAGGTAGTGGTGCACTGGGCTAAGCACACATTGTACAAGCACAAGTTTTCGCACAGGGATCCTGGTTTAAGTTCCCCACACCCCACCTGCAGTGGAGGGTGGAGGGGTAACATCACTTCATAAACAGTGAATCAGGTCTGCCAGTGTTTGTCTTTCTTTTTTTATATATTTTTTAGTATTTATTTATTTTCCCTTTTGTTGCCCTTGTTGTTTAACATTGTTGTGGTTATTGATGGCATTGTTGTTGGATAGGACAGAGAGAAATGGAGAGAGGACAGGTAGACAGAGAGGGGAGGAGAAAGACAGACACCTGCAGACCCGCTTCACAGCCTGTGAAGCGACTCTGACTCCCCTGCAGGTGGGGAGCCAGGGCTCAAACAGGGATCCTTTATTTTTATTTTTATTTTTTATTTAAGAAAGGATTAATTAAAAAAACCATAGGGTAGGAGGGGTACAACTCCACACAATTCCCACCACCCAATCTCCATATCCCACCCCCTCCCCTGATAGCTTTCCCATTCTCCATCCCTCTGGGAGCATGGACCCAGGGTCATTGTGGGTTGCAGAAGGTAGAAGGTCTGGCTTCTGTAATTGCTTCCCTGCTGAACATGGACGTTGACTGGTCAGTCCATACTCCCAGTCTGCCTCTCTCTTTCCCTAGTAGGGTGGGTCTCTGGGGAAGCAGAGCTCCAGGACACATTGGTGGGGTCTTCAGTCCAGGGAAGCCAGGCCGGCATCCTGATGACATCTGGAACCTGATGACTGAAAAGAGAGTTAACATACGAAGCCAAACAAATTGTTGAGCAATCATGGACCCAAAGCTTGGAATAGTGGAGAGGAAGTGTTAGGGAGGTACTCACTGCAAACTCCAGTGTACTTCTGCTTTCAGGTATATATTTTGCAGTAGTTTATGGATACGTGTGAACATAAGCTCTCTCACAGAAACTGGTGTATATCTAGGTTTTGGGACTTTGTTAGAAAGTGAACCACCTGAGATGAAATTAGAGTGGACTATAAAAAGAAAGGTCTCACCCGAGTAATGAAGCTGAAGGGTTGTCATTCCACACGTAAAGTCTCTGGACACAGTCTGAGCTGAAGCATGTTAAGGTGGCAATCGTTGCGTTGGTTAGGTTGTGATCGGCGGATGCAATATTATTTGATTGGGAGAGGCATACGGGAAAGTGGGCCCTATTGAAGGGTTCCAGGACTGGGGGAAGTAGAGGCTCTATAGTGGAAATGTGAGGTTCCTGCTGTCTTAGGGTTCAAAAAGACAATCGATAGTTAATGTTATCATCACATTATTTGGTAATTGGGTTAACTTTGAAAAGTCCTTTTGTTAGGGTTTGATGTACAGTATCCAGTATCTTGTATATAGCTGTGCTATTGGATGCTTCTAATCTACTTGGTCTAGGCTTTTGAGAGAGTCCGCATATCAAATACACAGCCTATATATTAAAAAGATTCAGTTTGTCTTTTGAAAAACTTTGAGACATACAATTGATTTTCCCCCTCTCATATTAATTAACTAGTGATTTATATGTCTACATTTTGCTATGAGTGTACATAAACACCATTCCACCACCAAAAGACTGTGACCCATCCCTCCCACCCACTCCCACCCCCCACTGGCCCAGTAAGCTGCCTGTCTACCCCTCACCACAGGGTTTTTACTTTGGTGCCCTACTTACAATTTGGTCAGGTCCTGCTTTTAGTTTCCCTTTCAGATCTTCTTCCTCAACTTATGTTGATGAGTGGGATTATCCCATACTCATCTTTATCTTTCTGACTTAGCTCACTTAACATAATTCCTTCTAGCTCTGTCCAAGATGGGTCAGAGAAGGTGGGTTCATTGTTCTTGATAGCTGCATAGTATAACATTGTGTATATAAACCACAGCTTTCTCAGCCACTCATCTGTTGTTGGGCACCTGGGTTGCTTCCAGGTTTTAGCTATTATGCATTGTGCTGCTATGAACATAGGAGTACACACCTCTTTTTGGTTGGGTGCTATGGAGTCCTTGGGGTATAACCCCAGGAGAGGAATTACTGGATCATATGGAAGGTCCATGTCTAGCCTTCTGAGAGTTTTCCAGACTGCTCTCCACAGAGGCTGTACCAATTTACATTCCCACCAGCAATGTAAAAGGGTTCCTCTGTCCCCACATCCTCTCCAGCATTTGTTGCTGCTGTCCGTTTTGATGTATGCCATTCTTACAGGAGTGAGGTGGCATCTTAGTGTTGTCTTAATTTGCATTTCTCTGACAATCAGTGACCTAGAGCAGTTTTTCCTATGTTTGTTAGCCTTTTGGATCTCCTCTGTAGTGAATGTTTTGTTCATATCCTCTGCCCATTTTTGGATGGGGTCATTTGCTTTTTTGGTGCTAAGCTTGCTGAGCTCTTTATATATTTTGGTGATTAGTTTCTTATCTGATGTATGGCATGTGAAGATCTTCTCCCATTCTATGAGGGGTCTCTCTGTTTGTTTAATAGTTTCTTTGGATGTACAGAAGCTTTTCAATTTGATGTAGTCCCATTGGTTTGTTTCTGCTTTAGTCTTCCTTGCAATTGGATTTGATTCATCAAAGATGTCCTTGAGGTGTAGGTGGGAAAGTTTTTTACCAATGTTTTCCTCTAAGTATTTGATTGTTTCTGGTCTGACATCTAGGTCTTTGATCCATTTGGAGTTGATTTTTGTTTCTGGTGAGATAAAGTGGTTCAATTTCATTCTTCTGCATCTTACAACCCAGTTTTCCCAGCACCATTTATTGAAGAGAGCCTCCTTCTTCCATTTAATACTTTGGGTCCCCTTATCAAAGATTAGATGTCCATAGTTGTGGGGATTTATTTCTGGGCTTTCAATTCTGTTCCACTGGTTTGTGTGCCTATTTTTGTTCCATTACCATGCTGTTTTGATGATGATGGCTTTATAATATATTTTAAGGTCTGGGAGTGTGATGCCTCCATTTCTGTTTCTTTTCCTCAAGATGATTTTGGCAATTCTAGGTGTAAACAGGGATCCTTAAACCAGTCCTTGCACTTCGAACCACATGCACTTAATCCGCTGCACCACTGCCCAGTGTTTGTCTTTCTTTCTTTTTTAATTTAATTTAATTTTATTTATTTATTTCCTTTTGTTGCACTTGTTGTTTTTTTTATTGTTGTAGTTATTATTGTTGTTGATGTTGTCGATGTTGGATAGGACAGAGAGAAATGGAGAGAGGAGGGGAAGACAGAGAGGAGGAGAGAAAGATAGACACCTGCAGACCTGCTTCACCGCCTGTGAAGTGACTCCCCTGCAGGTGGGGAGCCGGGGTTCGAACCGGGATCCTTATGCCAGTCCTTGTGCTTTGTGCCAGCTGCGCTTAACCCGCTGCACTACAGCCCGACTCCCAGTGTTTTTCTTTCTATCTCTCCTCCTCTCCCCTCTCAATTTCTCTCTGTTCTATCCAATAAAATGAAAACAAAAAACAAAATAAATAAATAAAGGCCATCAGGAGCTTTGTAGTGCAGGCACCAAGCCTCAGCAATAATCCTAGAGTCAAAAAAAAAAAAAAGAAAGAAAGAAAGAAAATCACTTCAAAAAACATCTTTATTTAAGCTCATAAAAAGATAGAGTGTCTCACGAATGTATATCCTATATACTTTGACTATTTTTTTTTTGTCAGTATGAACCACTTAGGGTCCATACAATTAGGTACTAGAAGAAATATTTGTGAGAATATGAATATGAATATTCTTTCCCTTATTCTGTTTCTTTCTTTATGTAATGATTGAAATGTCTGATAGTGCAAGGAAGATGTCCTGTAGGGAATCTGTATAGTAACAATGAGAGGTGCTTTTCAGATCTTG
This sequence comes from Erinaceus europaeus, assembly GCF_950295315.1. Classification (NCBI taxonomy): domain Eukaryota; kingdom Metazoa; phylum Chordata; class Mammalia; order Eulipotyphla; family Erinaceidae; genus Erinaceus; species Erinaceus europaeus. The sequence goes on along the minus strand of NC_080175.1, from coordinate 83,265,303 downwards.
ACTGATTGACGTTAATAAAGAGCATGATCCCGTTGGAATAAATATCTTTCCAGCCCCTGAATGTGCCTCCCAGGAGTTCAACACTTGCTGATAGACAGGTGTCAGCTGTGAATAGACATATGTAGAGGATTGTATGCACTTCAAATTTCTCCCATCAGGAACAGGTGAATAGAAAATGTGGCTTCTAAATTTCCTGAAAAAGTCTTTCCCACTACCTGCCATTTAAATATTAGCGTATCATTAGTAAGGAGCTTCATTTCAGTTGTAATTATCATGAAACACTCATATCTGAGGCAAGCATATACAGAAGTATAAATGGTTAAGTTAATCTCCCCTGAGAGAAACTTTTGACCAGAAGGAGGACAGATAAGACATTAAAAAAGGAATTTGATATCAGAGAGAACCACATAGAATAGTAAACTGGCAGAAAAATAACTCTAGCATATTCAAAGACACATACGTCCTGTTCACTTTTTCTCAGTGCCACTGAGCTCCATTTCCTTAAATTATCATGACATTGTGGGAGATTTATCTAATTCAATCGCAAGCTCTGTAGAGATAGCATTTTGCTTAGGAATCTTTGGAGTAGGTACAGAGTAAAGCAGAGAACAATCAGAGAATACCATAAACACAGGAGAGCAAATTTGCAAAATACAAGGAGAAAAGCAAAACAGATTTCTTTATTGAGATTTAGGGATTTCTGAAGATGAGGCACCATCAGTATTTGGGACATAGATACTTATAAGGATTATGTGATACTCATTAGCCTATAAGACTTACAGCTCCTGCTTTGGGACTAAAAAATTGTATTACTCCCTCTTCTTTTCCCCAATGACTAAATATGAAATATATATCATAATGACAGGACTCTAATAAACATCTGGAGACAATTCTACAGTTAGCCCAATCCTTAGGAGAAGTCAAATAAACAGCTAATCTCCCGCAGTCCCATTAATTTAGTTTTGCTTTAATTTTGTTGCTTTTGGACTCAAGTTGCTGAAGATGCTTCGGAAGCAGAGGTTATGGAGTGTCCTGCCAATGCTTCCTTCTGTGCATTTTATCATTTCCTGGATAACATCCAAGGCCATGATCCATTCTAAGCTGATTTGCATACACAGTGATATGCACTGGTCCTGGTTCTTTCTTCTGTGTTTAACTCAATTTCCTCAGCACAATTTATTGTAAAATTTCTTCTGTTCTCAAGTAAATCATCTGGGCCCTATTGTCATAATCTACCTAACTATTTTCAAGCATGTGGGTTTATTTCTGGGCTCTCAATTCTGATCCACTGATCTGTGTTCCAGTACCAAGCAGGTTTGATTACGATAGGCCTATATGTAAGTTGTAACCCTGGAAACATGATGCTTTCATTCTTGCTCTTTTTTTAAAAAATTTTTTCCCAGAATTGCTTCTTTGACAATTATTATTATTTTTTTCTTCTGGTTCCACACAGTCTTCTGTAGCACTTGTTCTAACCCATTAAAAATTTTCCATTAAGTATGTCATAGCTTCCATGTGAAGTCTCCATGAAAAGATAATAAACGAAGTACATTGCAGTACCCACAATTAATGATTCCAACCCTTTTCAGGGTCTCTGTATTGGGAGAAATATATCTAAACCTCTGCATTTCAGATGAAGAGAGATATTGTATGAGCCATTTTATGAGCTGTCAGCCTGATGGGCTGGTAACTGGGTGGGAGTGCCTGTAGGGTTGAATTGGAACAACCTGCCAGCAGGGTTCTTCACCGCTTTCTAAATGCGCTGTGCTCATTACTGTGGGTAATGATTAGAAAATGAGCGCGCCGAGTGGGGAGAGTCTGCAGATCTTTCCAGACTCCTGTGAAAGTTCCTCCTCCATTGTTAAAACTTTCTGATGATTCCAACCTCCTGCTCTCTCCATACTCCAATGTCTATAACGCCCATCACCACATTCCTTCATTATGACTTTAATTGTGTGCCGGCCCTTGATGTTTTCCAGGTGGTTCTGGTGTCCTGTGTGCTATTGCTCATGTTATGTAGGGGAAGATCATTGAGTCTTTAACTTTTTTTGTTTGTTAGATTTACTTAAAAACGTCATTCTACCACCTCAATAAAGCCTAGCTTTGCTGAATAAATGAGGTGTGATCAGTATTAAAGATTTAAATAGTTCAGAATTAATGTTTTGTTTTAATGAGCAAAGTGATAAAACTCACTAGTTATTATTAAACAATGGATGGAATAGATTGAGAGGCAATGAATATAGCAAAAACAGCAGTTTTAAAACTTGAAAAGTATATGAAAATTATATATTGTTAAAATATATTGCATTCTGTCTGGATCAAAAGGAAGAAATGGTGCTAAATGACACATTTTTTTTCTTACTTGTTTTTCTTTAAAATGTTTGCAAAAAAGGACCTGCGTAAGGATCCCGATTTGAGCCTCCAGCTCCTCACCTTCAGGGGAGTCGCTTCACAAGTGGTGAAGCAGCTCTGCAGGTATCTTTCTCTCCCCCTCTCTGTCTTCCCCTCCTCTGTCCATTTCTCTCTGTCCTATCCAACAACAACATCAGTAACAGCAACAATAAAACAACAAGGACAAAAAAAGGGAAAAAATGTTTGCAAAAAAAAATGACTGTATTAAACCTTCAGCTTGTCTAGGAGTGTTTAAATTATTAGACTCAATGCCTTGACAAGTACGGGGACTCCTTGTCCTTATATAGTACCCTCCTATTTTCAGAGAAGCAGTAAAGCAACATAAATGAATACATTGTGGCTGTAAAGTGAAGCATATAATATTGACGCAGCAGGAAATCATCTGGATGTGTTACCCACTCACCCCGACTCAAAAAAGGAAATACATTTTTAAAATAGTTGTATTGGAGAGTTAAGGTTTACGGTACAATTGTTGACATATGGGTATAATGTCATCCTCTCATGACAGGTGTCTTCAGAGCACTCTCATGCCCAGTCTTGGTTCTGTTCCACCATCAAGCATCAAGACTCCAAAGTTCCCTACACAACCTCCTGCTCCCCTTCCCCACAGTCTTTGATGCAGTGGCCAAACCCAGTCAAAGTTTTACTTTGTACGTCCCATTTCTGTCTTTGTTTTTGAAATTCCACCCGCAGGTGAGATAACCTGGTATTCATCTTTCAGCCTTTTCTTTTAATCTCACTTAATATGGTTCCTTCAAATTCCATCCAAGATAAGCAAAAGTATTGACTTTATCATTCTTCATAGCTGAATAGTAAGTATATACTATGATTTCTATGGGGAACAGGAATTTTCTTTTTTTTTTTTTAAATAAAAATTTCTCTCTTTGGGGATTAATGGTTTACAACTGACAGTAAAACACAATAGTTTGTACATGCATAACATTTCCCAGTTTAGGAATTTTTTAAAGTATGCATTAATCATTCTGTAATCTTGGGCTATAAACGTAAGTACACTGTATTCTCTATAGTTTAAACATCTGACTGTATGAGCTTTACCTGCATACATGAAATTTCTTTGTAAATCTGTTTTATGTGATTTTTTATTAGTGATTTGATCTAATATAATTGGAGAATTTGTGATGCGTTATTTAGGCACTTCAATTAAGAGTGCAGGTTTAGTAGGTCTAAGTCTAATCACCATGGACTACTGAGTACTATTACTTTGAATTATATAATTGCCCCTTGCTTATGGATAAACTTCATACATGAGATTTCTCAACTTTAAAAGAGTCTATACATCCTGTTTTTCATTTATTAAAATATATTTTAATCTAATCAGGATACATTCTAGGATAATAAATCCAATGAGCCAGGAAAAAAAAAGTTTTTGCTCTCCTGTATCTTTGATGCTAGTGTATTTTTGTTTATATATCATATGTGCTGTCAGAGTGACTAGGCATGTTAACATGTGTAAAACTTTTAAAATACAGACATTTAATAATACTTTCTTTAATTTTTGAGATCATTTTATGCACCCAGAATGAATTATTTATCATATTGCAGTCATTTGTACTTTAAATAAGAAAATTTTAACTTACAAATATATTTATTTATTGAGAACTAAATGGTTTCTAAGAATTCCCAAGTAATAGAACCTGGATAAAATATTCATGTTCCATTATTCTTTTTCTTTTTAACTTAAATTTTTATTTACAAAAAGGAAACACTGACAAAAACCATAGGATAAGAGGGTTGCAACTCCACACTCTTCCCACCAGAACTCCGTATCCCATCCCCTCCCCTGATAGCTTTCCTATTCTTTAACCCTCTGGGAGTATGGACCTAAGGTCATTGTAGGTTGCAGAAGGTTGAAGGTCTGGCTTCTGTAATTGCTTCCTGGCTGAACATGGGCATTGACGGGTTGATCCATACTCCCAGCCTGTCTCTCTCTTTCCCTAGTGGGGTGGGGCTCTGGTGAAATGAGGCTTCAGGACACATTGGTGGAGTTGTCTGCCCAGGGAGGTCCATTTGGCATCATGGTAGAATCTGGAAACTGGTGGCTGAAAAAAGAGTCAACATATAAAGCCAAACAAATTTTTGACTAATTATGAACCTAAAGTCAAGAATATTATAGATGAAGATTTGGGGTATCTGTTTTGGTGATAGCTAGTAGGAATATTTTAGTCATATTCCATAGGGCCCATGACTATACTAATTATTTCCTGACCCTGACATCTGATATGCAGATGGACGCAAGTTATTGTCTGGGGAGATGATAACATGACTGAAAAAGGTCTAGAAAGCTGGATCAGGGAACAGAGTAGCTGCCAAATATGAACAAAGTTTATAAATATTATCGACTATAAACTATGAATTTGATCTTTTTCTTTATGCTTTCTTAGGTGAACATTTGTTAATATTTGATACTTTTATTTTAATTTTTGTTGGGAAGATTAATGGCTTATAGTCAATAGTAAATACTGTTGTTGGTGCATGTATAAAATTTTTCAATTTCACTCACCTCTCCCCTCATGAGATCATGCACCGGACTGTACTCACCCCATCCGAGTCCTTTAATTTCATGTAGTACCCCCAATTCACTCCAAGCTCTATTTTGTGTCCCCTTCTGTTTTTTTAAATTTTTTGTATTTATTTATTTATTTATTTATTTATTTATTTATTCCCTTTTGTTGTCCTTGTTGTTTTATTCATGCAGTTATTATTGTTGTTGTTATTGATGTCATTGTTGTTAGGACAGAGAGAAATGAAGAGAGGAGGGGGAGAGAAAGACAGACATCTGCAGACCTACTTTACTGCCTATGAAGCAACTACCCTGCAGGTGGGGAGCGGGGGGCTCGAACTGGGATCCTTACAATGGTCCTTGCGCTTTGCGCCATGTGCACTTAATCCCTGCACTACCACCTGACTCCATCCCTTCTGTTATTATTTTTTAACTTCTGTTTATGAGTGAGATCACTCCATATTCATCCTTATGGCTTATTTTACTTAACCTAATTCCTTCAAGCTCAATTCAATTGAAGTGAAGAAAGTTAATTTATTATTTTTCATAACTGAATAGTATTCCATTATATATATATATATATATAGATAGATATATCTATATCTATCTATATATATATCACAACTTACTCAACCATTCATCTATTGTTGGACACCTGGGTTGTGTCTAGGTTTTGGCTATTACAAATTGTGATGCTATGAACATAGGTATATACAGATCTTTTTGGATGAGTGTGTTTGTTTCCTTAGGATATTGCCCCAGAAGAGGAATTGCAGGGTCATATGGAAGGTCCATGTCTAGCCTTGTGAGAGTTCTTCAGACTGCTCTCTACCGGGGCTGGACCAATTCACATTCTCATCAGCAGTGAAAGATGGTTGCTTTGTCCCCACAACCTCTCCAGCATTTGTTGTTATCCTATCTGATGTATGTCATTCTCACAGGAATGAAGTGAGAATGAATTGTTGTTATCCTATCTGATGTATGTCATTCTCACAGGAATGAAGTATCTCATTGTTGTCTGAATTTGTATTTCTCTGACAATCAGTGACTTAGAGCATTTTCTCATATGTCTGTTGGCATTTGGATTTCTTCTTCAGTGAATATTCTGTTTATATCCTCTTCCCATTTTTGAAAGGGGTCATTCTTTTCTTTTGCTGCTGAGTTTGGTGATCTCTTTATATATTTAGGTTATTAGTCTTTTGTCTGATGTATGGCATATAAAGATCTCCCATTCTGTAAGAGGTCTCTTTGTTTGGGTGGTGGTTTCTTTGCTTTGCAGAGCCTTTTTAATTTAATGTAGTCCCATTGGGGTTTATTTTTCTTTTAGTCTTCCATGCAATTGGATTTGTATCCTTGAAGATGCCTTTAAAATTTAGATGAAAAAAAGAGTGCTGCTAATATTTTTCTTTAAGTATTTGATACTATCTGGTTTAATATCCAAATCTCTGATCCATTTGAAATTTACTCTTGTGTGTGGTAAAATGTAGTGGCCCAGTTTCATTCTTCTGAACTCTTTAACCCAGTTTTCCCAGTATCATTTGTTGAAGAGACTCTTCTCTCTGTTTAATAGTTTGGCTTCCCTTGTCAACAATTAGATGTCTATAGGTATGGAGCTTCATTTCTGGGCTTTCAGTTCTATTCCGCTGGTTACTGCATCTACTTTTGTTCGAGTATCAGGCAGCTTTAATTAAAATAACCCTGTAATACAGTCTGAGGTCTAAGAGTATGATGCTTCCAGTTTTGTTCTTTTTCCTCAATGATTATTTTGGTAACTCTAGGTATTTTTGGCCCCATATAAACGTGTGTAGCATTTGTTCTTTTCTCTTAAAAAAATTGGTGTGGGGTGGGGGTAGATAGCATAATGGCTACACAAAGAGACTTTCATACCTGAGGCCCTAAGTTCCTAGGTTCAATCCCTCCACACCACCATAAATCAGAGCTGAGCAGTGCTTTGGTTAAATCAATCAATCAATCAATAAATTAAATAAAATAAGCTTTTTTGAAATACTGGTGTGACTTTGATGGGTATTGCCCTAAATTTGTATATGGTTCTGGCTAGAATAATTATTTTGGTTAAGTCCCTAATATGTTTAAGGTACTTTTAGACAGCTAGCATATTGATGAAGGATAAAGGTACTAAACCTTTGAAAAGCTAAAGTAGTATGAAGCTAGTACATTAGGTTCTTTAATAGTTATTTCCTTGAAGGGCAGCACCTTGTTCTTAGAATATGACACATGGTAAGGTTTAGTTATATTTTGATGAAATGAACAAACTATGCCATTAGAATTCCAATCTACCAATTTCAAATGAATGATATGCTATTAAATAAAAAACTTTTGCATCTTTGATTGTCCATTCTTTCCTATCAAACCTGATACAGATTTCTCTAGACTTAAATAAACAAAACAATAGCAACAACAACAAGAACCCATGCTGTCTAGAGATACTTTTTGTTTGTAAGTATACAATTCCTTTCCCATAACAGTTATAGTGTTACAGTGTCTGATAAACAAGGAGAGAACCTTAAAATATCTTCGCCCTCAAGGACCCTATGCCCTGACTAAACAGAGCTGATCAAAGCGGACTACACATTAGAAACTTTCTTGACTAACAGAGACATATGCCCTTATTGTCATACTGAAAAAACACACCTCTGATGATGTTTCTTCACCATTTTCTAATATAAATAATTTCACTTATGTTCCTAAATTCTCATGCTCACTATTTATTACTCCTCACAAATATGCATAATTTCCTTGGAGAACACAAAATTTTATATGAACTGTAATATCTACCTCTCAATGTAAAAGAAATCTTCCTCTCTCCCTCCTAGAAATCTATTCTGCAGCTTATGTTGGTCAGACTGGCTTACTACCTTTTAAGTTGTTTACTTGCCACTAAATCCCTTATTTTCTATTCAGCTGTTCCTACAGTTTTTGGATACTAATGGTTAGGATCAAGTTCTAGGAATTTAGGTGGAGAGTCAAGTATTCTGGCCTATAAATTCCCCCACTGCACACATACACACACACACATTTTTGAGGCTTACAACATGTTTATAAATTTATTTTTATTATTTATAATTTTTGTTTATACATATTATTTATAAATTTTATTTTTATTATTTATAAATTTATTTAGAATATACTGATATTTCTGAGAGCTAGTTGTTAGATATTACTCATTTTGAAAGTAAATTAACAGTAAGAATTCAGTGTAACTTCTTCAGGTATCATAGGTAGTGTATGGCAGAATTGGGAAACTGACTCAGTTCTTGTTATTTTTATTCAAATGTTTCTTTCAGCATACTGAAATGTCGCCTTCTACTTAGGTAGAAACACTGCTACCAACAGTAGTAGTGTTTTGCTAAATTGGAATAGGTTTTGTAAAAGCCAATTATCTTCATTTGCTATGTTAGAATCAGAAGGGATATACTTGAAATCATTCTCCCAGGCTATTGGTGGGTCTCTAAACTCCGACTATTTTACAGCTTCAAATAAACTTAATTTTAATAAATGACAGTAAGTGAAGAATCCAAACAGGTCTTTCAGAGTCCTAGTGGGTAATCTAGATTCAGTAGATGTAGATTCAGTGAGTGGGGATCTGGATTGGCGACTGAAAAGAAGAACATGGGCAAGAATGCAAGAAGAGCCGGGAAATCATGCAAATGACCCAGCCTTTCACTCACGAGAGATTTCCCGCAGAAATTGCATACATTGCATAGAGGGACATGATGCCTCCCCTGGTTAACGTGCCAATAAAAGTTGTCTCCACAGTATAGTTTATTCCACATGGTAAAACATATTTCTGGCAAAAGTTCTTTCTAAATAGCAGGTTCCTTTTTAGAGGACTAGAACAGATTTTATAGGTGATAACTGTCATGTGCTCCAGGGCAGATGTATAACTCGGCAACAAGAAGTTGATGCTTAACCTTTGCCTGGCCTCAGAAGCCATTCAGTGGTAGAAGCCAAGCAATTTCAGATATTTCAACCTAATGTGCCTTCAAGCCTCAAGGCTGCCTTGCTCTTTCTTGATATCATTGCTTTGTGTAGAATCAAGCCCCTTAACAGTCTGCCATAGAAGCTTTAAGGAAGTGGGGTAATAGAATTCTGATGTTCCTTTAATGGGAATCATTCCACTCCCCCTGCAAGCTGCCTAGGTGGGACTGAAGATTGTCAAACTCAGACTAATGCTGGAAAAATTGTTTGTATAGCCTTGTGGTGCTTGTAAGTTGTTTTTGCTCATGTGACAAAAAAGAAAGGATATAGCTAAATTTGATTATACACATGTTTTGATCCTATTGACTTGGAATTTTCTTTTTTCTTTCTTTTTTAAAAAAGACTTCCCTATTTGTTTTTATGAAAAACATTTTAATACCACTTTTCTCTATCTTACAATTGTGAATAACCAGAAAATATTGAAGTTTTCTAGAAAATATCACAGAAAGTACGAAACGCATAAAGCAACATTACATTTAAATGAAATGTGATAATTAAAACATTAAATGTTGTTGAAGTCAAAATTTAGTTGAAGATTTAAGTAATCAAAAAAAAGCCAAGATTGAAAAGAATTCTTTATTGGGGGATTAATGGTTTACAGTCAATAGTAAAATACAACAGTTTGTACATACATAACATTTCCCAGTTTTCCACATAACAGTTCATTCCCTACTCGGTCCTCCTCTGCCATCATGTTCCAGGATCTGAACCTGGCACACCAGAGTCTTTTACTATGGAGCAATACATCAATTCCAGTCCAAGTTCTGCTTAGACTTTTCCCTTCTGATCTGGATTTTCAATGTCTGTCTGTGAAATCATCCCATATTCATCCTTCTGTTTCTGACTGATGTCACTTAACAAGATTCTTTCAAGCTCCATCCCAGATGGAGTGAAAAAGGTGAATTCATTATTTTTAATAAAAACCAAAATTATTTGAGATGACTTTTACTCCAGTCAAAAACAATTTAGGGAGAAAATTTGCTTAAGAGATATGGGTTAGATTCCATCAAATTACCCATGTCTCTTCACAGTGCATTGGGACACTTTCCCCTCTATAATTCTTCCTTTTTTTTTTTTTTTCAAATATTAAACTATTTATTTATTTGTTTGTTTTTAGTTTAGGGTAATATGACACTTCTGTATTGATGAAAGATTTTGGAGGTGACTTTCATATTTTCATAATTAAATAGCTTAGAGGGACCAGGTGGTGGCACACCAGGTTGAACACACATGTTACAATGTGCAAGGACCTAGATTTGAGTCCCTGGTCCCCACCTGCAGGGGGAAAGCTTCACGAATGGTAAAGCAAGGCTGCAGGCATCTCTTTATCCCCTACTTCCCTCTCGATTTCTAGCTGTCTCTATCCAATAAATAAATAAAGATAATAAAAAAATTAAAAAATAAGTAAATATCTTAGATCAGATTAGGCCCACATTTATCCCTTTTGTTCAAAAGACTTTATTTATAGTGAAGTTTACCTCAATACTTACTTACCTATTGTTCTAAGCTATCAGTGCAGTTTTGGGTATTTGTATTCAATTACCAATCTTTCCTATCCATCTGAATTAGGTGGTTCCTGGATTTTGGCCTTCATCTGGTAAAATAATCCAATACCAAATTATAGCTTGAACATTTATAGTTCTTTCATTTAATTCTTATTCCTGGCATGTGGATTGTCCTGGACTCCTGAAGGCATAGTTTATTGTCCTAGGAATATAACACACCATTTGTGGGTAAATTGGTAGAGGAGTTAATACCAAGTTTGTTCTTTAGTAGTAGTTGCTAAGGTGATGTTTGTGGTGGAAGTCTGTACTAAGGCTCTTCCTTTTAAAGGGGGAAATAAGTGTAAGAATGAAGCATTGTAGAAAAGTAGAAGAGGTCATTTGAGGGAGGACTATCAAAGCCCCAGACAAACTAGGGAGAGAGTGTGTAGGAAGTACTACCTGCCAATTGACTTCGTTTTTGACTACCACCTCATTTCATCACTGACTGTGAAATGTCCCAGTGTTTGATCTTGAGCCAGATGTTTTTTTGCGTTAGAGTTTGATCCAGATGCTGATATCTGGGAGGGGTTGTCAGCTAGGGGCAGTTTATTATTCCATTCTCTGTAATTTGACATGAAGAGTCACTCTCTGAGTTTATCACTCTTTGATTTAAACTTCCATAAGTAAGAACTATTCATAAGCTGTCCATAAGATAATTGTTCAATAGAGAGAATAAAATAGATCTTACTTAGATAATAAGATCTTCCATAAAAAAATCTATCAATGATAAATTCTACTAATCTTTGCTTTAACTTCAAAGCAGAGGATTTTACTGCTTAAGTAATAAAGATTTGACAACTATAATGGTGTAATGAAATTATTCTGTTTTCTGTACTGATAAATTATGTATTTTAAATGTAATTGGGAATATGTCCAAAGCCATCAAGGCTTATTGGCATTTTAGACTATTTTTTTTGTATGAACTTTAGATCATGCCTTGAAATAATAGCTAATCTTCATAACAATATACCTGTCATGTAATTGAAGGAATGTCTAAAAGTGAAAGCTAGAATTATATTCTACAATAAAAAAATGAAAGAAGAAGAAAGAGTAAGGAACAAAGAAAAAGAGAGAGAAAAAATTATCCCATACCCCTTGGGCTTTTTAGAGGCTGAATAAAATAACTAAACATAAAGTAGATTGACAAGAAAAAATAGGAATTTATTTTCCTTATTAAAAATTGGTTTGTTCACTAATAAGAAAATGAGGTAAAGAGCACCTAAAATTATAATTCAAACTGTATTCTGTTTCTAGCATCACAGTCTTTTAAAGCTTTCCTTAGAATTATTTCAATTTCTCTTCATGTTTTGATCAGAACCAGGAGTGAGAATTTGAGATGCTGCTCTTGGGTAGTACTCAAGTTGTAGTTTACTGTAATGGTGGACTCTTAAAAAATACAGAGTTGTACATGCTTGGAGTTATCATTTAAGTAAAATCCTTCTTGTCTGGAGAATTATTTTTTGATAGAAATGCATTTTAATAATTAGTATTGCATGTACAGGAGGGCACCATTAGGAAAAGGATATTACAAAACATTACATTAACATATCAAAAGAACATAAATTATTCCTTAAAAAGCATAGCCCATAAAGGCAGGCACAAATAATTAGCAATGAGGTCACATTTACTTTAATAGTGTATTTGCACTATAGTTTTGGACTTAAAAAAAAAAATCACAGGTTACCCAATCCCACTTGAATAGGAAGGAAACAAAGTTTCTGTCACTGAATACTGCTTTCCTATCTTTGACCATATCTGTTTTTCACATGAAGCAAACCCTAAAGAAAAGCTAGTTATGATCAAATGTCTTGGTGAATTTCAGTACGTGGGAGTGTTCTGTGACATTTGGAAGCACTCTGTCTTTTGGATACAATACATTTATTTGTGATTGAAAGCCTGCTGGAAGTTTGTCTTACCTATTAACATATTATGCTTGCCTAGGAAATAGGAGTAATTGAAATGGTGATTTATGCTATTGAATTAGAATCAAAGCAGCCATTTTTTCTCCCAAGTTATTGATAAAGAGGCCCAAGGCAAAGGTAGATAAAAGCCTAGTTATGCAGAGAGGTCAGCAGGTGACTCTGATAATGCAACTCTAAAGCAGCATAAATATATGTGCTTAAATAAACCATTCTGAGAAGCTTTGGACTCCATGCCCCTGAGGTCCTGGAAACCTCTGGATTTGAAATCTGTCACTTGAGGCATGTCTGAAGAAGCAGACTCAATCCCCTCCCAGGAGCTGACACTTCAAGAGGCATCACAAACTCAGAATGTCATTGCTCTCACACTGGTCTCCCAAATTTCCTTCTAATGGTTTCTGATTCTCACCTTTTGTTTCTAATTGAATCATTGGCTTATGTTTTTGTAATGTTGATCTGTCTCAATAGATTATATTTTAATTATATATGATTGATCTGAGTTGCAACAGAAACCTCATCAGGTGGAAGTTAGCACACTGAGAGTCTAGCTGTGTATTGCAAAGTTCACGTTTATTTTTAATTTTTTAAAACTTCTTTTCTCTTCTATTGTCTTCTTTTCTTTTCAACTATCTTTATTTGTTTATTGGGTAGAGACAGCCAGAAATAAAGAGGGAAGCAGGTGATAGAGAGGGAGTGGGACAGAGAGACACCTCACTTCACCACTTGTAAAACTTTCACCCTAAAGATAGGAACCAGGTGCTCAAACCTGGATCCTTGAGCTGAAAATAGGAACCAGGTGCAACATATCTGGCCCTTAAAGTTCACTTTTACAGATTAGGATCTTTGTGGAGATACGTAAGATTCAGATTAAATGAGATTAGCATTGCAATAATTATGAGAAAAAAAGATTATGAATTTGAAAAGGTTTAGAGTCAAAGATTTGAGGATCTAGGTCAACTTGAGAGTTGGGAAGACTGAAGAGATTTCTGTGAACTGTTTACAATTAGCCATGTGTAATGTGATCAGATAAGTTTTAACATAGTTTGGTTTGGGAGCACACTGTTTATGATAATTGGAAAAAACAAGAGGCATTTTGTTTAATTTAGGTTTTTAATTTCTCTTTACTCTGATGTTAACTAAATAGGGTAGCTTTCTGAGTAGTTTAAAGTTTGGTCTAGTTGTTATGACTAAATTATTATGTATTTGAATAATCCTTTTGTAATTTAATAGTTACTATGTTATTGAAAATCATCCCTTAAAGAGAGAAATCAGTGCTGGAGTCCCTTTCACTTTCTCTGCCTCTCCACTTCTTTGTCCCTTTTGAAACAAACAAAAATATAAAGGGAAATTATTGTACTCCTAACTTACTATCCATGAAGAATTCCAGTTATTTCTACATTTCTTCAATACACTCTACAATCTTTGTAAATGTAGTTTATGAACTTTTTAGATGCGATAATGTCCCACCAACTTGTTCTGCTGCTTCGTTTTGCTAACACACCCATTGGAATCTGGGCAGTTAGTCTGTACAGATGGAGCGCTGCTAAATTGACTGTCAGAGCTCTCTTTGTGGTCCTTCATCCTAAAGTAAACGCAGATCAATTATTTATAGTTAAGGCAAGAATACACTGTGATTTTTAAGTGACTTATTAAGAACATGTGGGTCTTGAGAAAAATTCTGTGAATTAATTTATGCTATCCAAGTCCATCATTGGGGGATACTTGTGAAATGTGATTTTTCTCTTTGTTCTTGACTTAATTTCATTTGGTATATATATTTCTTCTCTCTAATGAGAGTTTACTTTCCTATGTGAAATTTTGGTTTCCGGTTTCATTCCACCAAAGATTCTAAAATGAAAAAATCAGCTTCTTTTTCTTTCTTTCTGTTTTTTTTTCCCTTTTATCTAAGAGTCATCTTCTATATCTTTATTTGATATTTTCCAATGAGTATCCATTATATTTTATTTAAGTGAAGGAAATCATGTGCTGTAGCTTTAACTTGTAGCCATAAAATAAGATAGCTTTGGGGGGGGGGTAAGATAGCATAGCAGTTATGCAAAGGCTCTCATGCCTGAGGCTCTGAAGTCCTAGGTTAAGTTCCCCAGACCACCATGAAAAGAGCTGATTAATACTCTGTTAAAAAAAAAAAAAGAAAAAGAAAAAGAAGAAGAAAAAGAAAAAGAAAAAAAGAAAAATCTGTTAAAAGAAAAAAAGAAAGCTCTGTGTCAGCTATTTTGGGTTAGTTATTGTTTGGTACTATTACAGTTAAGATATCAGCAATTAAACCTATGCTCCTTGCTTAAATTCAGTTCAGTTCAACTTTATTTAAATTTTTTTATTTATAAAAAGGAAACACTGACAAAAATCATAGGATAAGAGGGGCACAACTCCACACGATTCCCACCATCAGAACTCCGTAAACCGTCCCCTCCCCTGATAGATTTCCTATTCTTTATCCCTCTGGGAGTATGGGCCCAGGGTCTTTATGGGGTGCAGAAGGTGGAAGGTCTGGCTTCTATAATTGCTTCCCTGCTGAACATGGGCATTGACAGGTCCATCCATACTCCCAGCCTGTCTCTCTCTTTCCCTATTGGGGCGGGGGTCTGGGGAATCAGAGCTCCAGGACACATTGGTGGGGTGGTCTGTCCAGGGAAGTCCGGTTGTCATCATCTTAGCATCTGGAACCTGGTGGCTGAAAAAAGAGTCAACATATAAAGCCAAATGAACTGTTGACTAATCATGAACCTAAAGGCTGGAATAGTTCAGATAATGAGTCCATTTTGTAGATAGTTAGTAGGTCTATTTTAGTTATATTCTAAAAGGCCCATGACTCTACTACTAGTTGTTGTTGTTGTTGTTTTTTTTTTGAGCCTGAAATCTGATATGCTGGTGAATCCAAGTTATTGTCTGGGGGATGATGCCATGGCTGGAAAAAGGACCAGAGGGCTGTATCAGGGAACACAGTAACTCCCAAATATGGGAAAGGTGTATAAATATTGTTGACTGAAATCCCATCGATTTGATCTGATCTGGGGCCCATATTCAGTTTAGGAGCCTATGCGACCTCTGCATTCTTGTAGATCTGAACTCACAGGTTTATCACTGCCTCACAAGGTTATCGCAGGGGTTCAGTGCCTGCACTATGAATCCGTTGCTCCTGGAGGCCATTTTTTTTGCCCCTGTTGTTGTTATTGTTGTCATCACTGTTGTTGTTGGGTAGGGCAGAGAGAAATTGGGAGAGGAGGGGGAAGACAGAGACGGGAAGAGAAAGAAAAACACCTGTAGACCTGCTTCACCACCCGTGAGGTGACCAGGCCCCTGAAGATGGGGATCCGGGGGCTTGTACTTGGGTCCTTATGCGAGTCCTTGCACTTTGTTCCATGTGTGCTTAATCCACTGTCGCCCGACCCCCAACTTTTCTTTATATTGGCCACTTAGCTAACGGTAATTTGCCCCTTGTTACTTCAAATATCCTGAAAACAACCATTAAGGAAGTATGTTTGGCAAACTTATGACTAAATGAAACATTTTAAGATTCACTTGTTTGTTAGGGAGAGAGGGAGAATCAGAGCACCACTGTAGTATATGCATTATCTGGGATTGAATTCTGGACTTTAGGCTTGCAGTTCCTGTGCACCACCTTATGGTTGCTGAACAAGTACAATTTTATAAACATACACATTTGTCAAAAATTGACTGACAGTATATCTCTTGGTCAGTTATATACCTTTTCTAAAGATTATCAAGGGGTGCTAATAATGCTGATGCTGCAAGAAGAGGTTGGGAGATGTATCTTACTTTCTTTTATGTAGTTAGTTGAGTAGACAGAGTGATTGAGGGATGTGAGGTTGGGGTAGGAGAGGAGGTTGTCTAGGCCTGAGTAATAAATACTTGCTTAGACAATTTATGGTGCCTTCTTAAGGGCATTCTACATCTTTGCTGAGTTTATTATGTCTAAGTCTAATCACAGATGACTATTAAACACTTTTACTTTGCGGTATATAGTTGCCCCTAACTTATGAATATGTGTGTCCATGTACCCAGTCCCCTTGGCCCTAGCTTATATCTGGGGTCTGTAACTTTGTGAGAGAGCTTGCCATCTGAAATGGAACTAGGTAGTCACATGTGTTAGAAAAGGTCTCACCAGATTCTTGGAACTGGAAGGTTGGTATCTCTGGAAACAATTTGAAGCAAAAAAGGCATTGGTGACATTGGTTGTGTTGATTTAGTTGAGGTCAGCGGAGGCAGTATCACAGGGCAAGGGATCGAGAGGAGAGGCATCAAGAAATACAAGCAGAGTCCCAGAGGCTCCAGGACTGGGAGAAATAAGAATCTTAAAGAGAATGGAAAGGTTCCTTATGGTCTTTGAATTTTAAAAGACAGTAGATAGTAATTCTTCTAACCAAGTTAGTTGGAGCTTATTTTTCTTTGAAAATCCTGTGGTTAGGATTTACCTTATTATGTGTGTTCTCACCATGCTTTATCTCATTTAGTGATGTCAACTAAGAACACTATCTTAGATATTGACAGGAGCAAATGATTCTGTCCTAGCTGGTCTAAGGTTGTAGATAACTTAATACTTAAAAAAAAAAAGTTATTTTTATAAATGTTTTAACAACTTAAGCTCCATGCCAGAGTTCAGTTTACAAATTTGTAACTTTAAATACTTAGACTAAAGAAATATATACTTAGAACTAAAATTTAGGCAATTAAAGTACTTGAAATATTCATTTTTTTCTCCCGACTTACTGATTAATAGTGGGTTATAAGATTATGAGTTAATAGGAGTATAGTTTCACACCCACCACCAAAGGTCTGTGGCCCCACCCCCCACTTCTCTATGTTGGACCTGAAAATCTGGGAACTTAGCCTAAATCATGTACATGTCAAAGCAGTAGCACTGCCCAGGTGAGCTACCTCACTCACCCTATTTATGGCTCTCAAATGGTAGCTTATGTCGTCTCCTAATTCAGGTTTCCTGAAATTCTATTTCTCAAGGAGGTCTTCGTTGATTTTTCCTATTCAAAAAAAATACATTAATATTTTGATGAATTGAATGTTTGTTGAAGCTTTCATTTCTATTATTTACTCCTACAATTGTAAACATTTCAAATACAGGCCACAAAACTCTTCATTTTAACAGAACATCATTTTTGGGTCTGTTTGGAACTATATTAAAATTATCATAAGACCCATGAGGAATTATTTGCATTAAAACAATGACACTTGGATAGTCCTTTGCAGTTTATAGGGCAATTACCACTAGATGGGTTGATGTCCAAGCATCTGGAACTTTAATTTATGAAAATCAATAGATTGCTGAAACTCATTTGATCACATCTATTGCTTAACTTTTTCTTCGTAAGAAAATATTCTAAAATTTATTGGATTAAAGCAAATTGATTTAGATAACTTATGATTCTGTGGCTTGGCAAAGTATGCTGGGCTCAGCTGGATAGCTCTGCTCATGTGGCCAGGTTCAGCTGATCTCAGCATGACTTTCTCTTATTTTCTGTAGTCCGACTCTGGATTGAGTGCTGTGGTATCCCTGGTTTGTGATAGTTAAGCTGGGGTAGCTCAAACTGATATCTGGAGTTTTTCATCATTTATGAGGGAGCTCAGAGCTTTTACATGGTGATGGTAGTATGGTTTGTGATATAGAAAGAGAACAGCAGCCGTTCACAAGCAGTTCTCAGCCTTCAACTTGCATCAAGATTTGATAAGATTTCATTAATCAAAACAAATCACATGGTCAAGCTAGCCCAAGTGTAACAAGACTCTCAAAGTCATCAGTGATAGAGTAAGTGAAAGTTTTGTAATATACCTGCACACTTTAAAATAGAACATTGCTTAAAATAAAAGTAATGTTTATTGCTCATTATGCCTACATAATTATGATTACATATTAAATCTAGTCAGGTAGTAAACACATCATTAAGCATCCTTGATTCAAGACAATTTATTTGTATTTTGTCCTGGTTATTAATACCCAATATAAAATTTTATTTGCAATCCAAAATGATCTACTTATTGGAGAATACAGAAAAAGTTCAACAAATATCTGCAGTCTTAGACACATACTCAGATGTTTATTATCATATTTTCAACTAAAATTTTGGCAGTTGGATGGCTAAAAAAATCTTAAGTGAATATTCACTCACTATCTAGACAAGGAATAACAGCTGGAGATAATTCTGCCCCATGCTGGCAGTGATAATTTCATAACTTTATAACCTTCTAATAAAACTACTTGATAGCTTAATATTCTTGCTGTTTTTTTTCCCTTTGCATATTTGCCAACAATTGTGACAGACAGAGTCTTTGAACACAAACCATTTCCCATCAAAATATTTTTTAGTTGGGCAATAATTTATCTCATTTATATTCTTCTCCCAAATTAGTAATGATTTCTTGTCTTGGAGATTATTTAGAAGAAAAGTGTGATATGTTTCTAGGGAGATTTAATCATCACATAAAAAAGAAAAATACTAACTTCACTTATGAAAGTCATTTCCAGATATTCTGATAATTGAAGGAATTACAGCTGCCATGTTAAAAAAAGTTTCAGTGGGAAGAAATTTGATTCTTCTGACAAGATGACTTTATATTGATATTTAAATTTGTGTTGAATTTAATTTAAATGAATTATAATATGCTGAACTTCAATTTGTTTTTATTTCAAGCTAGGAAATATAACAGAAAATAAAAGTATTTACCTTTAGTATTGTTAACATTAGTTTTTAATATTTAGTCAACCAAACTGAATTTAGAAGTGGAAAGTACATATATGTACATGCATATATATATATATGTTTATCCATTCCCTCCCTATCATCTACTATTAATATTTATTCCAAAATTAGAAGAAAAAGCACAACGACTACTTTATCAGTATATCTTGTTTTCAGATGATCTATAATATATTCAAAGAATAGGGTATTTACAGAATGTGTAACTTGGAGAAGATTTAGAAGAGAAGCAGTTGCTCAGGAACATATAAACAGGGGCTGGGTGATGGTGCACCTTGTTGAGTGCACATGTTACAATGCGCAAGGACCTGGGTTCAAGCTCCACTTGCAGGGGGATAGCTTCACCAGTGGTGAAGCAGGGTTGTAGGTGTCTCTGTTGCTCTCTGTCTCCCCCTTCCTCTCAATTTCTGGCTGTTTGTATCAAATAAATAGATATTGATTTTTTTAAAGGAACATATGAAAAAATCTTTAAATATAGAATCATTACAAATATCAAAGTATACAAGCTTGCTTACTATTTCATTACTAATACTACAATCTTATAGTTTATTCCCTTATTTATTAAGCACTGATGCTATGTGTCAGGTACAGGTACCGACACTATGAATCCACTGCTCCTAGTGGAGAAATTGTGAGAGGAGAGGGAGACAGAAAGGGAGAGAGAAAGATAGACATCTGTAGACCTGCTTTGCAGCTTGTGAAGCGTCCTTACTGGAGGTGGGGAGCCTGGAGCACATGCCTGGCTCTTTTCATGGGTCCTGGCACTCAGCACTATGTGCACTTAACCAGGTGTGCCACCACCACCCCCCAAAATAAAATTCTACTAAGGATCTTTCTTGAATTCACTTTCATCTGAGGAGTCAAACTGAAACAAGGAAACCCATATGAAGATTAAGGTACAGAGGTTCTTTTTGTGAGCATGACCACGAGACTCATTTTCGTATTTTTCCACATAAGTAAATAGAGATGATAATATTTGCTTTGGTGACCTGACAGGATTAGTGAATGATACAGTATAATAAATTATTCGCTGACCATTTTGGATATAAACATGCTGTGTTATTCCAAGTCTCTTTAGATCTAAACTCCCTTTAAATTTTCCCAGATCGTTTTTAGGATGTAAGGTTTTGACGTAGTACTGATAGTTAATATTTATTTTCAGGGTAGAAGAGAGGAGAGCTCCTCTCAGAGAGGGCTCTCTCATCTACCCACTTTAACTGGTTTCCTGCTTCCTCTGTTCTTTGTGATACACTTCTTTCACAAAAGAGATCAAGACTTATACTAATACATTTGCTTGTTTTCGTATTCATCTTGTATCTTACAAGATATCATTTTCAAGAGAGTATGACTTGTTAGCAACCTTCACTACTGAATAAATAATATCAGTGTGTCTAACAGGTAAATTTTCAATGCATTCTTATTGATTGAAAGATAACCTAGGATCAGCGAGACTCCAGTTTTAATGTGAATACGAGTTATTAAACTGCTTAAGAAAATACTGACTCTAAATTTTATCCTGGAGGATTTCAATTTTATAGTTTGGTCTGGAGCCCAGCAATCTTTAACTCCTTCATCTCCCTTTCTATAATTCTGATATGACTAACAGATTTTTTTGACAAATAATAACAAGGCAGTACATTTCAGGCATTTTGTGTGTGAACTACCGCTGCCCTCAGTGATGTGGGGACAATTAGCACTGCCTTCTTGGGAGGAACCCTTCTAGAAATGTAAACTGTGAGGTGGCAGATTATTCTTTTATTTGACTGGGAACATAGTGATTACAATTCCGACTTTTGAAGGAATGGAAAATGAGGTTTCCTAAGGACTGCGTTTGGCAGGCCATAGCAATGCTGAGTCTTTAGGCACTGGTGGCTGCCAGAAGTACTTGCCCAGCACTAATGTCAGAGCACCTGAACTTTTATCCATCATCTGTTCTGTTGCACAAAACCCTGAATGCTTCCATGAATGGTTTGTATTTTTCCAGCAGCTCCAGGATAGGAGGAAAATCCTTTCATTTAATTAGGCTATTATTTTCCATTTTAAGCTTCAGTAGAGACCCAGAAAAAGGTGCCAGTTTCTCCTCTGCCTCTAAGCCCAAAGAAATCACAATGACTGCCACTGAGAAAATTAAACAGATAAAGCCTCAGCAGCAAGGCAAGACTATTAGCTTGCTTCTACCTATGAAGTCCAGAAACAGATGTTAATTACCAAGCAGTACAGCCCCAAACTGAAAACAGCTTAATCATTGCTTGGTATTTCCTTATTTGTCTGTAAATACTTTCTCTTTGGGCCTGGGAATTGTTATTTTTATTGATATCTATATCTACATAGTAATCTATTTTCATGGTGAGTTTAATAATTGCTACTTATTTTTAGTATATTAATATTCACTTATATTATAGCTTCATTATAGCTCGTACTGATCAGGGCATTTGTTTTCTCAAGACCATGGTTGCCAGCAGAGCACTGGTATCCATTTAAATTAGACTTGTAAGGTGTGATCATTTCCTGACACAAGGCATGCCCTATATTCTATCTCCAGCCCAGTTTTATAAGATTAAGTTTACCAAGCAAGACAAAAATGAAACAAAAATTCAGGCATTTCCCTAATTATTTTTTAGATTCATTTTATGAAATAAGAGAATTTTGATTTTTAGGACATGCATTGTATTGTTGTTATGGGTAAGAAAACCAATAGAGGGGGTGTCGGGTGGTAGTGTAGAGGGTTAAGTGCAAGTGGCGCAAAGTGCAAGGACCAGCTCAAGGATCCCGGGTTAAGCCCCCGGCTCCCCACCTGCAGGGGAGTCACTTCACTGGTGGTGAAGCAGGTCTGCAGGTGTCTGTCTTTCTCTCCCCGTCTCTGTCTTCCTCTCCTCTCTCCATTTGCCTCTGTCCTATGCAACAATTATGACATCAATAACAACAACAAAAATAACTACAACAATGATAAAAAACAAGGGCAACAAAAGGAAAACAAACAAACAAACAAATAAATATTACAAAAAGAAAGGAAAACCAATAGAGATTGGGGATGACAACTGGCTGCAGAATGAAGACATTTGTGGAGCTAAAAGTAGACCAGGGCCTGCCTCATGCTTTGGTTGTTGTGTTTGGAAATGGCTGAATGGAACATAAGATATTATATTGTAATAATGTGCAGTTGAGGATATATTTAAAGTGATTGAGAAGCTATGCTTTTTTTTTAAATTTTTTATTTAAGAAAGGATTAGTGAACAAAAGCATAAGGTAGGAGGGGTACAACTCCACACAATTCTCAACACCCAATCCCCATAACCCACCCCCTCCCATGGTAGCTTTCCCATTCTCTATCCCTCTGGGAGCATGGACCCAGGGTCATTGAGGGTTGCAGAAGGTAGAAGGTCTGGCTTCTGTAATTGCTTCCCCGCTGAACATGGGCGTTGACTGGTCGGTCCATACCCCCAGTCTGCCTCTCTCTTTCCCTAGTAGGGTGTGACTCTGGGGAAGCTGAGTTCCAGGACATATTGGTGGGGTCTTCAATCCAGGGAAGCCTAGCCAGCATCCTGGTGGCATCTGGAACCTGGTGATTGAAAAGAGAGTTAACATATGAAGCCAAACAATTTGTTGAGCAATCATGGATCCCAAGCTTGGAATAGTGGAGAGGAAGTGTTAGGGAGGTACTCACTGCAAACTCTAGTGTAGTCCTGCTTTCAGGTATATATTTTGCAGTAGTTTATGGATACGTGTGCACATAAGCTCTCTCTCACAGAAACTGGTGTATATCTAGGTTATGGGACTTTGTTGGAAAGTGAACTACCTGAGATGAAATTAGAGTGTACTATTAAAGGAAAGGTCTCACCCGAGTAATGAAGCTGAAGGGTTGTCATTCCACACGTGAAGTCTCTGGATACATTCTGAGGTGAAGCATGTTGAGGTAGCAATCGTTGCTTTGGTAAGGTTGTGATCGGCAGATGCAATGTTATTTGGTTTGGATTGGGAGATGCATACGGGAAAGTGGGCCCTATCCAAGGGTTCCAGGACTGGGGGAAGTAGGGGCTCTATAGTGAAGATGTGAGGTTCCTGCTGTCTTAGGGTTCAAAAAGACAATCAATAGTTAATATTATCATCACATTATTTGTTAATTGGGTTAACTTTGAAAAGTCCCTTTGTTATGGTTTGCTGTACAGTACCCAGTATCTTGTATATAGCTGTGCTATTGGAAGCTTCTAATCTACTTGGTCTAGGCTTTTGAGAGAGTCCACATATCAAATACATAGCCTATATATTAAAAAGATTCAGTTTGTCTTTTGAGAAACTTTGAGACATACAATTGATTTCCCCCTCTCATATTAATTAGCTACTGATTTATATATCTACATTTTGCTAGGAGTGTACATAAACACCATTCCCACCACCAAAGGACTGTGACCCATCCCTCCCGCCCATTCCCACCCCCCACTGGCCCAGGAAGCTACATGCCTACCCCTCACCACTGGGTTTTTACTTTGGTGCCCTACTTACAATTTGATCAGGTCCTGCTTTTAGTTTCCCTTTCAGATCTTCTTAGTCAGCTTCTGTTGATGAGTGGGATCATCCCATACTCATCTTTATCTTTCTGACTTAGTTCACTTAACATAATTCCTTCTAGCTCTGTCCAAGATGGGTCAGAGAAGGTGGGTTCATTGTTCTTGATAGCTGCATAGTATTCCATTGAGTATATATACCACAGCTTTCTCAGCCACTCATCTGGTGTTGGGCACCTGGGTTGCTTCCA
This sequence comes from Erinaceus europaeus, assembly GCF_950295315.1. Lineage (NCBI taxonomy): Eukaryota > Metazoa > Chordata > Mammalia > Eulipotyphla > Erinaceidae > Erinaceus > Erinaceus europaeus. The sequence goes on along the minus strand of NC_080175.1, from coordinate 83,241,406 downwards.
GGTTTTAGCTATTATGAATTGTGCTGCTATGAACATAGGAGAGAACAAAATATAAGACTGAATAAAAATGATTTTATTGGCTAAAGTTCTGTGATTCGGAGTTCTTAGTAGGGATACTTGATTTGGTCCCAGTGTACATTAGAGATGAGACTTCATTTTTGTTGTTGTTGTTTGTTTGTTTGTTTTCTTTTTATTAGTGACAATACTGATTTACAAAATCATAACATAAGGTGGTGACGCACCTAGTTGAGCGCACATGTTACAAAGTACAAGGGCCTAGGTGCAAAGCTCCATCCCCACCTGCGGGGAGAAATCTTTGCAAGTGGTGAAGCAGGATGGCAGGTGTCTCTCTGTCTCTCTCCCTCATGTCTCTCTGTCTGTCTCCCTCATGTCTCTCTGTCTCTCCCCCTCACTATCACCCACTTCCCTCTCAATTTCTGGCTGTCTCTATCCAATAAACAAGTAAAGGTTTAAAAAATAAAAAAGAATTACAACATAACAGGGGTGCAACTCTGCACTATGTCCACCACCAGATTTCTGAATTCTTAATCATTCCATTGTAAGCTACAAAAGTTTTCCTAAGTTTGCAGAAATGGGTTAACTTGTACTTCTATAACCATCTCCTCTTCCTTTCCAAGTTACATATACACCTATCACTATATCCAATGTCCCTCCTTTTTTCTTCTCTCTCTGGGTCCTGATGGAGTTAGAGTTCAGAGCCCTCTGTTCATCTTCCCCCTATAATTTCCCCCCGCACTGAGAATATGGATCAAAATTATTTTGGGGGTGCAGAAGGTGAAAAGTCTGGCTTTTGTAATTGCTTCTCTATTGGACATGGCATTGGCAGGTCAATCCATACCCCCAGCCTGTTTCTATTTTTCCACTAGGGATGATATTTTGAGGTTTGAATCTATGATGTGTCTAAATTAAGTGAGTCAGAAAAAAATAAAACTTCCTTAGAATTATATTGTAAAAAGGACTCAGAAGACTTGGGTAGTTGAAAATATTTAAATGTGCTTACTATGAGAGTCCAGAAAATCTACTACCTGTCTATATTCTTTGGGAGATCCTCTTAGATATTTCTTTACCAAAATTATTTTTTTTAAAATGAACTAATTAGAGAGATACTGGAATCTTTGAAAAGCTTAGTGAATGTGGCTTCTGAAATTAGTATGTGATGACAGGAGGTATTTCCTCCTGGGATCACTAGAAACAATCCTGTCGGGTTCTCGTGGGGGGCCTATCTCAGGTCCAGACCTCTAGGCATGACTATTCGGTTGGCCACTGAAGACAGGCGCCAGTGAGAACCTCGCCCAAGGCAGCAGGGGTGGGTACGCTGGGCTACCTTTGTGACCCTTGGCAAGAGACCAAAGATCACCTCAGGAGACTGTGGCGGCGAATAGTCTATTTATTAAGCAGCAGAGCAGAGTTTTTAAAGGGTGGTAGGGGGAAGCAGGTTTATACCTAATATGGTTAAGGCCCCAGGAGGTTAAGAAAGGGTGAGGGTTTTTCCAGTAACCACTGGGCGGATGGTCTGTCTGGTTAGGGGGGGTGAGGAAGTGAGATTATCAGCAGACACCTGAAGTGAGAGAGAGGGAGGGGGGGTCTTTGCGTGGGCAGGGGGAATTGAACCATATATGGTCAGAAAAACGGGAAACAGGGAGGAGGGAGCTTCTAGTAGCTGAGTAAGCAGACTAACCGGTTTGAGAACAAGGAAGTGAATCTTTGTGTTTAGAGAATGTGGGGCCCTTGTGGGGGAGACTGACGGGGGAGGGGCCTGAACCCGGAAAGCCAAGGCCCTCCCCTGCTCGACCCTAAGGTGGGGGAGACTGACGTACTTTCAGGCTGTACTTTCAGCCACCCATTTTTCATAGGCGATCCATACCATGCTCAACCTTAGTCTCACAGTTCTCCACACAATCCATATTATTATTTTTTTCACAAAGGATCAATTGTAGACCCCTCTTCCTTTTATAAAAATGTTTATTTATTTATTGGACAGAGACAGAGAAAAATCAAAAGGGAAGGGGGAGGTAGGAGAGACACCTGCAGCATTACCTCACCTCCTCTCCCCAGCAAGTGAAGAATGGGGATTTGAACCTGGGTCCTTGTGCACTGTAACATATGCACTCAACCACTTGGCTCACCTCAACAACAGAAAATAAAGCATTCCTGAAGAGTAGAGGCTATATGCAGTTCTTGCATGACACAGTAAGACTAGTGTAAATAGCAGAACAACTTAACCTATAGAGATCAGGGGCAATGGTTAGCTGCTATTCACTATGTGCTGCAAAAGGCAATGTGAAACTACAGGCAATATAGTTAAGGTCTGTAAATCAGAAGACTGAGATGTACTGCCATTCCATTCCTTGCCATTTTGCAAAAGTATGATCTTTTATCCAGTTTCCAAAGCTACAGTCTACAGTTTTAGAATGTCTGACTTGAAAAGCATATCAATAATTTTAAGCTTCCATAACAAAGTATCGTAGACTGGGTGGTTTAGATAACTAAAAAAAAAAGACTTTTTTGGGAATGAAATTGCAGTCAGTTACAGAAGGAAAATTAGGTCATCTTGAGAAAAGGACTTCAGAAGAATATATAACAATCTCTTAAAAACCTCTTCAGTGTGATTATGGTTCTGCTGATTACAAATAGCAGGTGATAAGAGATAATTTTGGCTCAAGTCTTTATTACAATGGTCCAAAATTCCTGCTAACTGATTCAGTTGCTAGTTATCCGGTCACTGAGTATATAATTCATTAGATTAAATTAATAGCTGGCATGCTTTCACATTGGTTTTCTGACTTTTAGTGTAAGAACTATATGGGAAGGAGGATAAGTGGAAGCACTTCAACTTGCTACTGAACTCTGTCTAGATTGCAAAGAAAAAACTATTATTATAATCCAGGAGGGTTTTTAGATACTGCTGTTGCCACCAAAACTTAAAGTATGTAAGATTGGTGATTCCCATAACACCTTTTATCAGTTCAGCTCTTTCGCCTCATAGATGGATGGAAACAAATGAAAATGGACTGTTAAAAAAGTGAACTAACTGACACTTATACTTGCTTCTGCGCTGGAAATAATTGTATTGGAAAAATCCAGCATAATGTATGTCAATATGCATATGGGCCCATTCCTTTTCCTTTCTGTCATTAGGGGAAATATATTAGGTTGTGCAGTGGGGGAAAGAACTCGACCAGAGCCAACCTGGGCTGCTGCTTACTCAGGATCTCATGCTTGAGAGTACAGTGCTTTATCCACTGCACCACCTCCCGGATCACAATAATAATAACTTCTTCAAAGACATTTTGAAGTGAGGGCAGGGGATGACTTAACTTCGGCCACAGAAGTCCCAAGTTCTATCACTGACACCACCATATGTCAGAGTTGAGTGGTTCTCTGGTCTCACTGGCTCTCCGCCTTTCTCTTTTGTGAAAGTAGGTAATAAATAAATCTAAGCGTAAGACAGAAATCATTTAAAGGGGGCTGGGCAGTAGCACAGAGGGCACGTGATGCAAAGCCAAGTTCTGGTGTAGGGATCCTTGTTCAAGCCCCGTCTAGAGAGCCCCAGCTCCCCAACTACAGGGAATTGCTTCACATGTCTTTCTCTTCCCCCTTTGTCTTCTCCTCCTCTCTCAATTTCTCTCTGTCCTATCTAACAACAAGGACAGCAATGGTAACAATAACAATAACAACAACAATGGTAAACAAGGGCAACAAAAGGGGAAAAAAATGCCTCCAGGAGTAGTGGATTTATAGTGCAGGCACCGAGCCCCAGAAATAACCTTGGAAGCAAAAAAAAAAATTAAATTAATTTTAAAAGTAAAAAAAATCATTTAAAATGGCTTTATGAATTTTTTGATCAGCCACAATAGAAGAACTACTATACAAACACTGGGGATTTCATACTCAAACCATGCTTTTAATAGCATAGAAATATCAGCCTTTTGAAAATTGTTTATGTTGTTCTAATGAGCCCTAAGAGATACTTAAAGCTACATCATGGGATTCCTCTAATTCTAATACACATGTGGTACGCTTTTGGGAGAATTATCATATAACTAAATTATCAAGAAGGAAAATACTTGAACCTAGATTATAAATGAACTGGTACTACTACTAGCTACAGATGTATTCTGTTTCCACTCAGAGGTGACTCAAAATGTCAATGTCAGTGGTGACAGGAAAGTCTCACAGTAGCAGACCCGCAAGAAAGCAACTATCGGCAGATGGTTCAAATTACATGTATGTTTTCATGTTTCACAATAAGACTCTCTTTTTCTTCCCTTTGCAATGACGATAATATACACTTGAAATTACAGCCAGCCTTCCTCATCACTCAGAGACAGAGAAATAAATTATGGGTGACAATAGAAACACAAACCCAACAGCATAGGTCCCCTCTTCAGCAAGGTTTATCAGACTACTGCTACTTGGTTACTGAATAACCAAGCCACCAAGGAGCAGCAGGAATGACACACAGGCTTTTGTATGGATCATTCCTCCAGAAGAATGGCGATTCATTTTTGGCACTGTGGTTACTTCTAATCTCTAATAAAATAGGGTAAATGATGATTCACTAGCAACCTGATATCTACTCTGGAATGTGGAACTGCCTTCCCTTTTCAGAATGCCATTTCCAGCACCATTACTCATTACTGTGCATGCTGCACAGTAGTGTTTAAGTGTATAGAAATGGTTTATGACAAAAGAGACGTAAAATGGGGGGAAACTATATACTGACACTGGAATCCTCAGTTTTATTACAAACTGATCACTCATAATATTCGATATAAAAGTAATGTGCTATGTACCATGGAAAGCTCAAATAAATTGTCAGCTTAGGACAAGATCCTGTGAGGCTGATGTCCTTCTATTTAGAATGAATTGATGTGATGAGTGAAAAAACTGATGCAGTATCTCAATATCTAAAGTACACATGGCTGTAAACGAAGGTGTTGGAATATAGTCGGCCTATATAGCCAATAATACCATTAATACACTTGAAGAATTTGTGCTCCCTATTTTCATAAAACTAGGTTTGAGGTTCTGTTCTGTTTTGTTTTGTTTAGATAAGAATGGACATCTTTCCACCAGACAATATAGTAAATATACTTTGAATTTCTGATGATTATATTGGTACTCTTATGTAAGAGAACCAACAGATATAAAAAACCAGTTGCCATACTGAGGGATTCAGACCAGGACTACCAAGCTAGGGTTGCACCGCACAGTGGGACATTGAGGAGTATGTCGGGAGTCAAGCGCTTCATGGGGGTGGGGGCATCTCATGGTGCTTTTGTGATTAGTATAACAGGGGCCAACAATTCTAACCACCACAGTACAAAACAATTCACATAAATATTGAGATATTTAGGAGGGTTAAAACTATGAATCAATTCGGGGGGGGGGGTAACCAAAAAGCTAAAATCATGAATGAGGGCTGGGCAAATCTAGAATGAGTAGAACAAGTGTTTGAATAGGTAAACTAATAAATACTGTTATTGTATCCAGACAGGCTATACCACTGAAAACAGTCTCTTGTTAAAATAATCCTGTGATTTTAGCAGAGCTGACCTGAATGCTTTAAGTGCTGGACTTAATTTCAAATTCTCCCACTTTTATCCCTCACTCTCTAAGTGTGGGAAACTTTATTTTTTCTCCCAAAGATCATTTGGATACTTTTATATTATTTTCAAACCATGCAAAATTATCAACTTAAAAACATTACATTTATAGACTTTTGAGTTCCACCTGCTGGTTGCTTTGTCAAGGTTGAACAAATTATTTCAAAGACCACATCCATCCTGTGGAGCAGATGTTCCCCACTTTCTCATGCCACCTGTGGTAACTGAGTTTAAGGGGGTCACACCAGGTACAGCCTATCAGGACCTCATGGCACATCCAGAATGTATCTAGACGCACACATACCCATTTCTCAAATAAGAGCTTCACTGGTGGTATGGTCTAGGGTGCTTATGGGAATTCATTAGTATTCATTCCTATAAGTGTAACCTAAGAAGATAAAGGAATGATAGTCTGTGGGCTATGCCATGGAATACAGAAATTGATAGGTATATGCTTTCCTTTTAGGGAATTTAATATATATATTTTAGTCACTTCAGAGAGTAACATTATACTTCCCTGTCCATCATCCCTACTCTGAAAGCTCATTCCCAAATTACTTGCCTGCAAAACTTGTCTTAGCACTGCTTTTGGAGAATCTTGGCTGAGGCAGCAACTTCCCATTTATTCTCAAGAACTTCTATTCTAAGGACACATACTTAATATAAGACATTGACACTTCCTCTTAAATCAAATATGCTATATTTTCACATATTTCAAACTCTCCCTCCTGAATGTCTTGCTTTATAAGCAAAAATGAATGTGTTTCTTTAAGTTATATGATTAATGTTTTCTGCCTTTTAATGAAATTCAACCATCATGTCAAATATAATTGACCTGCTTTAAAATGTAAAAGGTATCAGCTATTATTAATGAAGTGGTTTAAGGCAAATTTTGGAATATGATCAGACTTAGAATACATATGAAGTTCGGTATGATAAAAGATTAACTTATTAACCTTGGAGCATCTTCTCTACATCAGCATAATTTCAGAATATGAGAAGAAAAGAAATATTTCATATAATTCATAAACATTTTCTGAACAATATACCAAAAAGGGAAGATAGATAAGTTGGCTTCAACTAATAAAACCTGCTTATTAAGAGAGTTACTGTATGAGAACTACAATCACTGTTTACACTTGTAGCTGCCTTTACATCATTTATTGTCTATCATCTTTGACTTTGGAGAATTCTCTGGAGCTTGAAGGAATCATGTTAAGTGAGATAAGTCAGAAAGAGAAGGATGATTATGGGATGATCTCACTCATAGACAGAAGTTGAAAAATAAGAATAGAAAGGAAAACACTAAGTAGAACATAGACTGGAGTTGGTGTATTGCACCAAAATAAGAGACTCTGGGGTGGGGAGAAGGGGTTCAGATCCTGAAATTCAGGCCACTCTGGGTCCACCCTTCTCCCCAGGAGTTGGGATACAGAGGTCAAAAGCGGCCCCTGGGGATCCTGGGGTAGCTCAGTGTGTCAGGGCAAAGCGTGCAAAGAGACAGGACTATCAGCTCTGGGAAAGCCTCAAAGGGACAATTTGTTTATCGAAAGAGAAAGCAAGTGCATATACCCATTGCCCAGGAAGAAGGTCAAGGTAATCATTAACCCAAGCACAGAGCAACATAATGCATAGCCGTATGTTGACCTACAAACTATTTGATCACAAATGAAGAATTACCATTCAAGGTTTGATCACAAACTTCACAAAGCATATTTCCCCAGGGGTAAATTACAGGCATCTCAGGGTAAATTAAAGGCACTTCAGAGGAAAGGGGAGGAGGATGGGACAATTGAGCAAGAGCTTATGAGATGGATTTCAAGTTAGGCCAGACACAATGTACAGTAATTCATGGCCTTTGTTTCAAGGGGAGACGAGAGGCATGTGCAGAAAGGTAGCCCCCATTCCAGAGAAGCCATCTATCAATAGTTCAGGAGGTCAGGAGAACCTACCCTTGTCTCAACCTGAAGGGAGAGCTGGGGGTCAACCCACTTGGACCTCATGGAAACAAAGGCCTGGACTTCCTGGGACAGTGGGCCCCATTCTCCAACACTGAAACATGATGGCAGAGGAGAACCTAGTGGGGGTTGAATTGTTATGTGGAAAACTGAGACAAGTTACACATGTGCAAACTACTGTATTTTATTGTTGACCATAAAGCATTTATCTCCCAATAAAGAAACTTAAAAAAAAAAAAGACAAGGTTAAGACAATTACCAAAGAAAGGTAGGGTGATAGGTTACACAGAGAAATAAGCATGGTCCTTTTTAGTCTCTTTTATCTACACATATTTCACAGTCTCAATTTTAGAAGGTCATTATCCATTGTATTTCTCAAGATTTATAACCAATACTACAAAAGCATACTTAAATATGCATGTTCTTCTTCTTTATAGCATCTTTGGTATCTTAAATACATGATTTCTTTTCTGCTATGGTAATACTCAATTACTTGGGCATAGTTATGTATTTTATAGAGCTTTGTATATGATTTAAAAATTATTTTCGGGAGTCGGACTGTAGCGCAGCAGGTTAAGAGCAAAGCGCAATGACCAGCTTAAGGATCCCGGTTCGAACCTCTGCCTCCCCATTTGCAGGGGAGTCGTTTCACATGCAGTGAAGCAGGTCTGCAGGTGTCTGTCTTTCTGTCCCCCTCTCTATCTTCCCCTCCTCTCTCTATTTCTCTCTGTCCTATCCAACAATAACAACAGCAATAATAACTACAACAATATAGCAACAAGGGCAATAAAAGGGAATAAATAAATAGTAAAAATTATTTTCAAAATAATCTCTACAGTTTGAAGTACTTCTATTTAACTATCTCTGTGTTAGTTTATAGATTATCACTATTCAATTTTCAGAAAATATTTGTGTATGTTTTCTGAAACTTTAATGCCATTTGACTCTATAACAGTCATTAAATAGTTTATTGGTATTTACATATATTTATTAAGTTATGTGCTTAATGACAAATAAAATATAAAGTAATATTTAGGCCACTTTAAGAGCACAGTAAAATTCCAGTGAGATGGGCACTCAAATATTGTTATTACGAATATGAAGGTAGTACAAAATTTTGGTATGCTTGGTTGAGTGAACACACTACAGGGCACAAGGATCCAGTTTCAAGCCCCTGGTTCCCATTTGCAAGGGAAAAGCTTCACGAGTGGTGAAGCAGGACTGTAGGTGTTCCTCTGTCTCTCTCCCTCTCTGTATCCCCCTCCCATCTCAATTTCTCTCTGTCTCTATCCAATAGTAAATAAATACTTAAAATTAAAAAAAAGAAACTTTGCAACGTACATATGAATAGTTTTAATGACCAATACCCATGATGTAAAGTAAAATATCCTTAGTGTATTTAAGAAGGAAATAAATAACAGAATATTGAATATTAGAATTGCATAAATCTTGGAAATTTTTAAATGAGATTGTTAAAATACAGAGTTCGATTATAAATACATAAAAATAGATATACATCTTTAAAATAGGTATAAAATATGCAATAAAAGTTTCTTAGACTTTTATTTCTTTACATATGTCTGTATTTTATATGCTGGTCCCTAGTTAACTATTTCCCTAGCAAAACCATTTTTAATAGGTTAACATAACATTTTCCCTACAATTAAAAGTAGTTTAAAATTTTATCACAATATTTAATCATGTAAAAGACCAACATTTAATGCAATCTTGCTTTCTGTGCTCCTGATGATTGCATTAATTAAAAATATTTCAATTCAAGGGGAGAAACTCAAAATGTCTTATAAGTGTTCTGGGATATCATGCCATAGCTAATGGCCAGGAAATATAAGTGGTCCCAAAAATCATGCAAGAAATATTTCTTTTTAAAAACATATTTTACTTGTTTTATTTTAATTATATATATATATATATATATATATATATATATATATATATAGAGAGAGAGAGAGAGAGAGAGAGAGAGAGAGATGGAGAAGAGAAAAAAGTGACCAGAGCACTGCTCAGCTCTGGCTTATGGTGGTACTAGGGAGTTGAATCTGGGACTATGAAGCTCTAGGGATGAGAATCTTTCTGCATAATCATTATGCTGTAATATAAGATATATAGATGATAGATATCAATATAGATGATATTTACATAGACCATTATAGGCTGATGATAGATAGATAGGATAGATAGATAGATAGATAGATAGATATTTAGATGGATGATAGGTTTATATATCTCATCTTTATTTAATGCCAGTACTCACCCACCCATGTCTTTGGGAGCAGCTTGCTCTCTATGGGACACAAAACACTATATATGCTTGAGGTTTTTTATCTTAGAGTATTTTCAAAATAGCTAGGCTAGGATTCATTAACTCATTTTCAGAATTCAGAAAGTTAGACCAGTTCTGTTGGGGTCCATAAAATTACATGTGATTGGAGGAAAACTAACAGGGAAGCAGGAAATCACATTTACAGAGTTAAAATAGTAAAGAAGGTAATTCTTGGAAACAGGAAGCAGTAGAGAATACATAGTGTCCAGTACAATGGTTATAAATTAACTGCTTCTACTATACTTTTATTAATGTATTTAAATATAATAAAATTTATAATAATATATAATAGTTATTTAATCATGTATACATATTACTAAATTTTTTAACATTCCCATTGTATATAATATAAATATATTTATTGTCTAAAGGACATATTTTAGGAAAAGTTTTCCAAAACAAATTTAATGTGAGCCATATTTGTATTACATTTTATTTAGGACATATTTTTAAATTTCAAAATAGGTGAAATTAATGTTAGTATTATATTCAATTTTACCACATATATCTAAAATAATAGTAAATTTATATCTCACATTAACTACATTCCTAGCATTTTACAGTATTTCTGGCTAACAATTACTCCACTGGATATAGTAGCTCTAAAACATATGGTTCAGGGGCCAGGCAGTGGCACACCTGGTTAAGTGCATACATACAGTGTGCAAGGACCCAGGTTCAAGCCCCTGGTCCCCACTAGCAGGGGGAAAGTTTCATTACTGATGAAGCAGAGCTACAGAGATCTCTCTTTCTTTTTCCATATGACCCCTTACCCTCTCAATTTCTTTCTGTCCTATCCAATAATAAATAAATATATTTTAAAAATCAATTAAATTAAACGTGGTTCAAACATGTACATCATAAAATATATGCTACATATATAGTATAGAAGATATTTTATGTGCATATTAAAAGTGAAATGCATTTAAAATGTATCAATATGTATCATACATATTCATATATTTATAAAAGTTATTATTGTGTTGATATAATGTTAAGCATACACAATTTTTTAAGCATTACAAGATGATAGAAGTAGAAATTTTAATGAATTTGCTCTTCAAAGTCATATGTACTCATCCATAGTGGACTGAGATGTGAGCAAATTCAATTTAATTTACTTTCCAAGGACATAAGAATCAAAACTTACTTGCATTAGTCAGTGAATACAGAAAACAATTCAATCACTAACAGAAAGCATACAAATAATGAGGTAGATAATTGATTAACCCAACTGTCTGCTCTTCACTTGACTTTAATAATTGCCAAATTTGTCTCTATTTGATTAGAACTTTTAATAAATAAATTAGAACATCCTACCAAGAACTATCAAACATAATGGCTCAAGGGAATAAAATAAGTATGAAATTTCTGTTTTAAGAAGCAAATTAAAAATCATATTTCATAAGATGTTTCATAAAGTGAGGCCATGGCAGAATACTCACTGTAAGCTGCTTCACAAGCAAACAAAAGAGAATTGGAAATCACTTGCCAAAAGCAACGTCAGAAAATCTGATAGGTGAATCAGAAATGTAAAATTCTTTGCATTCCTTCTCTCTCTCAATGTGTGGGAAATTCATAATGGGAAAAGCAATTAAATGATTTCTTTTTTCTTTTTTAAATATATAACATTCAGACCAGGCACTATGTTTTATAAGAAAAAACAACAGCAATTTCCTATACATGAAGAAAATAAACTAGAAAAAAAAAATGTTGCAGTGTAATATATGATACATAACATTGCAAAATGGATTTGAACACATATGAGAAGAAACATGGCAAATAAAAACATGCAAGTTAAAGGAAGAGGTTGGCAGATAAATGGAGGTGGTTTTTAGTCAAAAATAAGGTATTAGCAGGATTCTGTAAAGAAATACAAAAAAATAAAATAATAAAAAAACCCAGAAAATTTGAAAAACTCAAGGTAATTTATATGGTAAAGAAAATAATGAGAAATATAATAAAATGTGCAAAAAGCACATTAAAAAGTTCTAGGGAAAATGACATTTAAAAAGACAGCATTATGTATCCATTGAAATGTGTTATATATATATAAATTATCATATATATAACATACAAAATACATCTTTTAAAAGAACAGAATTAACTTTAGAGAACTTTCTTTTCTTATGGAATGCTTTTACAAAAGTTAACAATAATTGTTAAGAACTGTACTAAGTTCCAGGTAGTTAAGTAAAGGACTCCAACGAAAGAGGAAAGGGGGTGGAACAGAGGATCACTGGACTCCTGGTACTTGATGAAAAGGATCTAGGTTGAGGCAGAAAGTGTCTTGCAAATATGTATCATGGGGAAACGAGAGGTTGCACCTATTTGCCAACAACTGTACAGTAAACCAATACCTCCCCCCACAAATAAAGTGGGAAAATAAGTGAAAGAAAGAAGGAATGAAAGAAGGAAGGGAGGGAGGGAGGAAAGAAGGAAGTAAATATAAAAAGCACACACATACAAAAAATATCTTAGGGCAATTTAGCACTGAGGAATTTCAGGCACAGAAAAAAATGCAATAAATGTCAACAGTCCTGTAAAGCAGTGATGAGCTGCAGGCAGGCTTGCAAAAGCCATCATCTTCCTCTACCGCTCTATTTTTAGTTTCTCTGCTCATGCCAGCTTGAGTGATCAAATGGAGCAAGAGACTTGACTATCATGGGAGAACTGAGAGCAGGTGATTTCTCATCACTGTCAGTCATATCATCTTCACGTTTCCCCTTTTAATCTTCACCTGTGAGATTTAAAGGTGCATTTAGGGAAGAAATAAATACATGTGCAATGAGTCTCTGTCCTACCAGAGTTGATTTAGGGATTAAACAACTCTGGATTAAAGTGAAAAGAGGCAAGTTAACGTCTGAAATCTGCTGGGAAGCATCACCTTAAATATATTTCATCTCAAAAACGGAACTGGAGGGGTGCAAATGCTAGTACATAACAGTGTCCCTTAGAATTGACAGCTTGATTTGAACCCTGTCTAGCAGCTATATGAAAATGCACAAAAGGAAATGAGGCAGAGTTTCCTCATACTTGGTAGTAACCAGACATTTTATGGCCCAAAGGTGCTATGGATATGCTTTTTAAAAATGCTCATTAGCCATAATATATATGTGTTATATATATTATTTCTTTTTTAATATTTATTTATCTATTTTCCTTTTTGTTGCCCTTGTTGTTTTCTTTTATTATTGTTGTAGTTATTATTGTTGTTGATGTCATTGTTATTGGATAGGACAGAGAGAAATGGAGAGAGGAGGGGAAGACACAGAAGGGGAGAAAGATAGACACCTGCAGACCTGCTTCACTGCCTGTGATGCGACTCCCCTGCAGTTGGGGAGCGGGGGGCTTGAACAGGGATCCTTATGCAGGTTCTTGTGCTTTGTGCCACGTGTGCTTAACCATTGTGCTACCGCCAGACTCCCTATATAGATAATTTCTTTTGAACATCAATTGTATCCTACTGTCCTACGGAATTAGTAAAAGCTGGACTTCAAGACAATAATATATTCCCCAAGCACAGTAACATTTCGAGTTTATACCAGATTCTAATACAATAAACATTTCCCCATGTACTAATTGCTGGGTGTATTTCCATGCCCATCTCGACCCAAGTTCAAGTCTCAAGGAATCTTCATGAGTTGAAAAACAGTGTTGCAGATGTCTCTATCTCTCCCCATTTCTCTCAGTTGCTATCAGAATGGAAAGGAGGGGCTGGGTGATGGCACACCTGCTTAAGCACACACATTACAGTGAACAAGGACCCAGGTTCAAGCCCCTGGACTCCACCTGCACATGGTGAAGCTGAGCTGCAGATGTCTTTCTCCATCTCTTTCCCTCTCTGTCTTCCCCTTCCCTCTCAATTCCTCTCTGTCTCTATACAATAATAAATAAGTAATAATTTTTAAATGATTAAAAGTAAGGAAAGAAGAGAGGAGAGGAGAGGGGAGGGGAGGGGAGGGGAGGGGGAACGGAAGGGAAGGGAAGGGAAGGGGAAGGGGAAGGGAAGGGAAGGGAGCAGGAGAGAAGAAGGTGAAGGATGAGAAGAGGAAGCAGAGGGATGAGAAGGCAGCTGATGACAATGGTGGAGTGGTCATACAGACCTCAAGACCCCCAGGATAATCATGGTGGTAAAAAAGAGGGTGGTAAAAAAGAGGGTGGTGGCAGCATTTGAGATGTTAAGTATCAGATTCACATAAAACCACATCGGAGGGAGTTGGGCAGTAGCACAGTGGGTTAAGCGTACGTGGCACAAAGCGCAAGGACCGGCTTAAGGATCCTGGTTCCAGCCCCTGGCTCTCCACCTGTAGGAGAGTCGCTTCACAAGCGGTGAAGCAGATTTACAGGTGTCTGTCTTTCTCTCCCCCTCTCTGTCTTCCCATCCTCTCTACATTCTCTCTGTCCTATCCAACAACGATAATATTAATAACAACTACAACAATAAAACAACAAGGGCAACAAAAGGGAATAAATAAATAAATAAATATGTTTAAAAAAAACACCTCAGAACACATCTCCTAGTAACTAATGTCTAGACCCCTAAAATCTAGTGACTTAATAAATTATCAGAAAGGCTACCTTTGCCTGTGACGAACCAATAAACAAACTGTTGAGAGGGAAAGAGGCGGAGGAGTCTTTATCCCTTGGTGGCAGATTTGCCATACTAAACTCATCAAAGAATTGGAGAGAGAAAGCAGGAATTTCAGTTGAAATTGTGATTCTAGGTTTCTTGTTCTTCAGAAGCATCCCTAATAGGACCCCACAAACACCAGACTAGCTCATGGATATGAAACAGACAAAAGGAGGAAGGTAACTAAGAAAAACATACAAACTGGTAATCTCCTAACTTTGAGATATTTCACCTCTAGAAAACATCTCCCCTTCTTTACTGGAGGGTGTACTATCTTCTGCTAATAAGTTTCCTCTTAATTATTTTTCACATACATTTTTTGTCTTGCTAGCATGATAGTTCCTATATTCATTAATTATTTCCATGATGTGGCTATGAAACTGAATGGCCCAGAAGCGGGTAAGGGGATATGCACTCCCCAGTAACATAAGGTATTCTCAGGAGAATTCATACCAAGTTCCTCCTCATAAAATGGAACTCAAGAGTCTATTCTTTACATAATCTTTCCTTGACTGTCTTTTTTTGCCTTTTATATTGCTTAGAATTCATTCATACATTTCGAATTCAGGCACTTCTTTCTGTTACATAAGATTTTATAGACCTGCTGGCAATGTCTTAGAGAATCACCTTTTCTTTACTCATCAAGATTACTCCATGGGTTTTCCTTACACAGAATTTACCTGCATATGTGTGTGGGTACTAGAAGGCTGTACATGATGCTCTGGAGTACACCTCTACTCTATTACTGCAGCTTCTTTGTTGCTCACCATAAATACCCTCTTGCTCACTTAGATACACACTCACAGAATTAAATTTCGTCCCTTATGCTGTTCGTATGTATTCTGAATGCACAGTTTTTCCTTTTTGGAGTTGCTTGCCTTGGTACTAGTCTGGTAAAGGCCATCTATCAGGAAAGACCCATATCAGTCTACTGTGTCCAGGCTGAGACACCTGCTCCCACCCCAGCAATCAGCTCATTCAGGTCTTTCATCTCTCTAAATTTTTCTTTTTGGTCACTCTTTACACCCCACGGGAAAGTAGCTACTTCCCTTTTTCAATGAAACAGCATCATTTAAACTAAGAAAGCTGGCTTGTATGTTCACTATTGCCAGAAGAGCTATCACTTAAGGAACAGATATTTTCAAGTATTCCTTTTTCGAACGACATGACACATTTAAAACAATCTTATTTCTCTGGGTCCTTCAGAATTGGCAAAACCTGATTTTTTTTTCTTTTTAGTATACATGTTTTGTAACCCACTACAAGTGAGTTCCAAAGAAGCGCTGTGTGCTCTGCTAGCTTATGAGAACTGCCCTATAGGACATATTTCAAAGGATCTGCATTTTAGTCCCTTGTCCAGAGGTTTGCTTCTATAAGCTTTCAGAATTTTTAATAATCTTAGCTAAACAAGGATTGAAACAATGTAAGGTGTTTTTTTTTTAATCCACCTGAATAATGTTTATTGTCATGTCAACTTAATACTTTTTCCTGATAAGGCATTCCACAAGAAGCAAATTATTTTTCTATTGATAACATTATAAATGTCCATCTCCTAAGTAAAAGAAAACTATTTTCTCACTTATTTGCAGACTCCATGAAAAATGAAAACATAGAAACAGAGTAGAATGGTAGTATCCAGAATTAGGAGTGAGGGCAATGTGGAGATATTGACAAAAGTACAAACTTCTAGTTATCACTTGAGTAATTTCTGGGGAATAAATTACAGCATGATAACTATAGTTAACAATACTGCATTATATACTTGAAGCTGCTAAGAGAATAATTCTTCAGTGCTATCAATAAAAAAATTCTAACTTTGCGAAGTGATAATGAAATTGACTGTATGTTACATTTACATACATACATGTGCATATCTCTATATACATAGCTACATAGTGAACAAAGCATATCAAATCATTATAATTTTTTAATTTATTTTATTTTTATTATTTTTGTAATATTCTTTTTTCACTGTATTATCATAATTGGATAGAGAAAGGCATAAATTGAGAAGGGGGAGATATAGAAGGCAGAGAGACAGAGACATCTGCAATACCACTTCTCTCCTCCTCTCTCTCTCTCTCTCTCTCTTTAGTCTTTGTGCTTATCCCAATAACTCAGTGCCTGCACTGCAAATCCACTACTTCTGGCAGTTTTCATCATCGTCCTCCTGCCCCTCCTCCCACTCCCCTCCCCCTCCCCCTCCTCCTCCTCTCTCTCCCCCTCCTCCTCCTCTTCCACCTTCTCCTCCCGGAAGGAAAGGAAGATAGACACCAGTAGACCAGTTTCACGCTGCACTGGTGAGCCGAGGTTCCAACGCATGTTCTGGTGCGGGTCTCCCTGAATAGTACTCTGTGTGCTCAACTGGGTGTACCACCACCTTGCCCCACTTCTATCTCTTTCTTTCATTGATGAAATAAATCTTTTCAGAAATCAACAAGTGCATGGAAAAGGTGGAATACCAAAGTCATCTTTGTTTATCTGACTCAGTTCTTTCCATTGGATACAAAATTACCACCATTGTTGAGTTTTATTTTAACAGGAAAAAAAAGTACTGAACACAGAAAAACTAAAAATTAGTTTCAAATTATTGTTTTGGTAGCATTCTATGCAGTTTAGGTGTTTTTATATGTAATCTTTAGCCACTTACGTCCCTTTGCTATTATAGAACAGGTACCGCTACTTCGTTTGCGAAAAGAAGAGGATCCGAGTGGTGGCGCACTGATGAAGTGCACACAGTGCTAAGCGCCAAGGACCCTCACAAGAACTTGGGTTCAAGACTCCGGTTCCCACCGCAGGGTGGATATTACACAAACGGTGATGCAAGTGTGCTGGTATCTTTCTCTCTCCCTCACTATCTTTGCTTTCTCAAGTTCTCTCTGTTCTAGCTAATAAAATGGAGAAAATGGCCACTACCAGAAGTGGATTCCTAGTGCTGGCACCAACACCCATTAATAACCCTGGAGGAGAGATAGAGAGACAGACAGAGAGAGAGAGAGAGAGAGAGAAAGAGAGAGAGAAATGAAGTAACTCAAGCTCAGGGAATATATAGAGATCATTGGAATATATCAATCTTACACAAATACATTCATGAATGGGCAGTACACAGCAGATGCACTCAATAATCTATTACCTATAATTAATGCATTCAACAAAAAATTATTAAATTCTCACTATGCACTGGTGATTAAATCAGAAGTAATAAAGAAACATTGTACTCAAAAGAGAAATAAGTGGGTAATTGTGTTTTTATAAAACATTTTTAGTGTTTTATTTAACTATAAATCTGAAAAAATCATTATAAAATGTAACATAAAATTAGTAATGAATCATTTTAAATTCTTTTAATTTTTTAATATTTATTTATTTATTTATTCCCTTTTGTTGCCCTTGTTTTACTGTTGTACTTATTATTGTTGTTGTCATTGATATTGTCATTGTTGGATAGGACAGAGAGAAATGGAGAGAGGAGGGGAAGACAGAGAGGAGGAGAGAAAGACAGTCACCTGCAGACCTGCTTCACTGCCTGTGAAGTTACTCCCCTGCAGGTGGGGAGCCGGGGGCTCGAACCAAGATCCTTAACTCTGGTCCTTGTGTTTTGCACCACGTGCACTTAACCTGCTGTGCTACCACCCAACTCCCCCATTTTAAATTCTTACCTCAAGTGAAATCTTCAAAATCTGGTATGTATTGTATAAAGACAAGATATCTCAATTCAAGCCAGTCACATGTTCAATGCTCACTATCTAAATATGACCACAGCAAATAACAAAGATTGAGGGTGAGAATGGTGTCCATATTGACAATAGTTATCTACTGGGAGGGATCAAGCAAAGATTCCACATGATTAGTAAGTGATGCTTTGGCTGACTCATGAAAGATAAATTTGATTTTACCAGATGGATGGTATTCTGAGTATATGACTAGTTAAGAGTATCCAGAAAGATGATATTTATGCATAAAAGAAAAAAGATGACAGTCCTTTGTTCAATCTGCCTGGAGTTGGGTGAGGAAGCACAGATCATAAGGGATAGTGATGTCAACAGATGAAATTTAAATGGAAGGCAAACATTTATATCTATTCTTTTCTTTGGCACTCTTCCCATCAAAAGTAGCATCTTCTTTCCTCAATTTTTTATTAGTGATTTAGCAGATTTCTACAAAATTCCTACAGGTATAATTTCACAACCATATCAGGTCAGTATATGTTACTACACACGGAGAGCTAGTCTTTGTCATTGCCTCTTGAATCTGGATGGATTCCATGACTTTCTCACCAGTTTCCATGCCTGTCCCTTAAAAGATGGACATTGTGTACATCCTGTTTCTTCTTGCTCCTGAAATGCAGCTACCACATCCTGAAGAAACTCACAGTTCTACCTGCAGAAGCAATAGTCAGTACTAAGTTCCAACCATGTGAAGGAATAACTTCAAGGTGAACCCTCACCTCCAAAATGTCTCCCAGTTGTTCTGCAGAAAGCAGAATGGAGCTACCTATTTGAAACTTTTAATAGTCCAAATGTGGAAGAAAAGTAAATAACCGTGTTGTGGAAGCCACTAGTTTTGGTTTGTATAATCTCAAATAACCAAGATATGTTGACTTCATGATCATACTTATAAGGAGATGGAAGTGTGACTGTGTGCTGTGTGGAATGGTAATTCCATTTGGCCATTAGATGAGAGTAAGGACATTGTACGGAGAATGATTAAATATCCCACTAATTCATATGACAAACTTATATTTTATCCACTGCCATCCCAAAGGGTAACATAGGGGTTATCAGTAATTACTGAGAATGTTTTTAGGAAGTCCCATATTAAATCATGTGGGGATGTGCCATGAAATACCATCCGTGCTCTAAAAATTCTTTGCCATATTAAACCTGCTTACCATCATAGTCAAAAGGCTATGTCCAGAATACCAGAAAACAACTCTAAATTAATACATATTCTTCCTCTTAAAAACTGTTGAAAGTTTAAACTATTACTTACATCCCAGGACAGGAATCTTTCAGAACTTTTTGAAATACCTATTAAAAATGGATATATTTAGTAATGAAGTTTGTTTCTAATTGACTTCAGTATCGTTTTATTGAAGGGATTTTGATTTACAGAATTGTTGTGATCACAAAGCCACAGTTCCATATTTCCCCAAAAAAGGTGTTAGTACATCATTTGATCCTCCGCCAAACTATCATCCTGATCCACCCACACAATTTAGACCCCTTACCTCCCTCCTCCTTTCTCCTTTCTGAATGGTCAAATGTGTTGCCATAGACCACAGTGCACTGAGTATTCACTCTGTATTGCACTTTGCTTTGCTTTATAGAGTCCATTTGTGAGTGAAACCATCCAATATATATTGCCAACAGGGTTATCATCCCTGGGCACGTGGTGCCAGCTCCAAGAAGCTACCATTCCTGGGGGCCAACTCTTTCCTTCCCCCCCCCCCTTTTCTTTTTTCCCATTATACTTGAAAGGACAGAGAGAAATTGAGAGGGGAGGGAAGATAGAAAGGGAGAGAGTCAGACACTTGCAACACTGCTTCACCACTCATGAAGCTCTTCCCCTGCAGGTGGGTACTTTTCCCCTGCAGGTGGGTTTGAACCTGGGTCCCTGTGCACTTCTTCTTCTTCTAGCGTTTGCCCATCTTCCGTAGCCAGTCAACAGCGTCAGGTTGAGCCTGATGTAAAGTTTCGAGACCTCCTTTGAATCTGGAGAGGTGGCAGTCGTTGACTATGTGGGTCATTGTCTGTCTGTAGCCGCAGGGGCAGTTCGGGTCGTCTCTGGCTCCCCAGCGATGGGACATAGCGGTGCACCGGCCATGGCCTGTTCGATAGCGATTGAGGAGAGCCCAGTGGTCCCCTTTTCTTTTATTTCTACAAGTGGTGGTATAGTAAAAGATTATCATTCTTATAATTTCTATCTCTCTCCCTAATCACAGGATTGAAAGTGTTCCAAATATTCCTGAAACATCTGGCACCAAAGCAAAAATCTTGTATAAATAATATTGCTAGACATATCCAGTGGTCATTTATTGTCACATTCATGTAATGTTTTGGAGAAAGTGATTTAGCATATAAATATTAAAATCCATTTTATATGAAAGACATATTATTATGCTTCATATATGCCTCCCATCATTTAAGGAGAATTTTTGAAGGCCAGTGGCATAGGAAAAATCATCTGTTAAAGTCTAGGTAAAGGGAAAGAGAGCTGTTTATCAACTCACTAGGAAACCATCTCCCAGAGCTTAGAGAAACATAAATCACAGCCCACTCTCTGCCTCTGGGAAGTTTGTTTTGCGCTAATGACAAAAGATGCTGAGATAGTTATGTAACTATTGACGTGAAGAATATCTATATTGGAACAAGACTATGTAAAAAAAAAATGGATTAGTAACCACAATTTAAAAGTCAGTAATTGCCATAAAGATATATATAGCATGTACCTCAAACTTCTCTTGAAAAGAAAATAACTGGCAGGGCTGTGGGTCCCCATTCCCACATAAGCTTGGAGCTGAGCAGTGGAACTCACTCAACAGGGACTTGGGAGGTTCAGTCCCTGTCTCTTTCTACCAGGACTCCCCACCAGTTCTCATCTATCATCTCACTTAAAATGACTATTTTCTTTTAATAAGATTACATCAGAGTGGCATTTTTATCCTGATATGTAGCAAAAGTAAGAAAATAACATTTAGTTGAAAGTAAAATTTTTTTAAATTTATTTCTTTATTGGGGAATTAATGTTTTACATTCAACAGTAAATACAATAGTTTGTATGTACATGCATAACATTCCCCAGTTTCCCATTTAACAATACAACCCCCACTATGTCATTTATCATCCTTCATGGACCTGTATTCTCCCCACTCACCCACCCCAGGAAAGTAAAATATTTTCAGAAACATTTTGTATATACCGGCTACTTTGCTCATTTATATTTTTAAATATACATTAAGCATGTATATTTACAATTTTTATTCATTCTCCTAGGAACTTGAATTTACTTCTCTTGGTTTGTGTACAAGATTAATTTTAATAAATAAATCTTTATTTTTAATAATATTTATTTATGTTATTTTAATGGAAGATTGACAGATAGAAGTAAATTCACTGCTCAACTCTGATTTATGACTGTGCCAGGGATTGAACTTGGCACCAGTGGGGCTTTCTTCATAAGAGTATTGTGTACAACCCTGTGATATCTCTCCAGCCCCTCAAGATGAATTACTTGATCCAATAGAAAGCTATTGAGTTTATTTCCCTGGGTCAATAACACCTGATAATATGTCTACTTCAATTTTAATCTCTCAAGGAATTTATTCAATGAGAAGGTTAACACAATTGGGCTTTTACTAGTATTTGAGCTATTTCATAGAATAATTTATGGTTCTAAAGTTGCCTCTTCATAAAGATGTTTGTCTTGATCCATCTATTTTTCATAGACTTATTTATCTGAAGAGAGAGAAACCAAAGCACCTCTCCACTCTGAAATAGTCTGTGCCAGGGATTGACCTCAAGAGTCCTCATATGTGCAAGTACTGCACTTTACCTGTTAAGGTAATTTACTTTTTTTTTTCCTGCCATTAGGGTTATCACTGGGGATCACTGTTGAGCCTACAGCACTCCTGGTGACCATTTAAAATTTATTTATTAAATAGAGTATGAGAGAGAGAAGGAGACTGCAACACTGCCCCACCACTCATGAAGCTTCTCCAATACAGGAGCTCCTCTGTGGTAGCCCAGGGCTAGACTCCAGCTTCTTTCTCAATAGTTCCATGCGCTTTGCGAGCTGAACCACCTTCCAGCTCCCATTGTTCCACTTTTCTTAAAGGGTCATTTACAAGACTATACTTTCAGGGATCATTTCTATTAGAAAAACATTCATACCAAAAATGGGTCTGAATATTTTAATGGAAGCACACATTTCTGCATGCCTAACTGTGTTTATCATTCCTGCTCTAGTCAAGTGACTGCTTCTCAGAGGTGAGAGAAGTGATGTCACTCCCAACTTGGAATGACCCAGAAAGACATCATTTTCTCTGGTGATTTTATAATAGGTCCATGGGATCATTTACACAGAATTTCCACAAATTCCCTCCTCAAAGACATTTTGAGTAACAGAAAGTTCTAGGACTTTGAATTAATGCCTTATCTCCATGTAGTTTCCATAGATTTATAAACTAGGTTTGTTAATGGGTCACATACATAAAATAATTGTTTTACTATAAAAAAACAGAGGGCCATTTACATAGCTTCTCAGGCAGGGGTAGATAACATAATGGTTATACAAACAGACTTCCATGCCTGAGGCTCCAAAGTCCCAGGTTCAAACCCCTGCACCACCATAAGCCAGAGCTGAGCAGTGCTCCTATTTTGTTCTCCTTCCATCGAGAACTACACAGTGCACTACCATTAAAACCTCTGACGTATACATATATTAACCTTGTTTCTGGTGTGTATCAGTAGACTTGTGATTTCTTTTATGTGTAAGAAATTGCACATTCTTTCTGGGATGTACTGAGGCCTGTTGGCTTTTGGCTGAAAAAAAAAGGAGTTGTTGAAATATATCATGAAAATGAGGACTTAAATTCCAGCTAAACGGCTACCTGAGTTACTCTGTAGGTTTAGGAATTGGAACTTTACTTCCAGAGATCAAGGGGGAGAATGCTGCCTTGAAAGGTTTTTTTATGGAAGGTTCAAAATCTTTAGAATTTTTCATTTAACTTTTTCAAAATGATTTTTTAAATATTTTTTATTTATTGAGGGGATTAAGGATTTATAGTTAACAGTAAAATAGTGTAATTTGTACATGTGTAACATTTCTTAGTTTCCCACATAACAATCTAACCCCCCCAGGTTCTCCTCCTCTGCCATCATGTTCCAGGACTTAAGCATCCCCCGTAGCTTGCCCCCCCCCCCCCAGAGTCTTTTACTTTGGTGCAATACACCAACCAAAATGATGGTTTTCTTAGTAGATTCTGTTTTAGCAGCCTACCAAGCCATATGTTTAGTCCTTTCTCAGTCCTACCATCTTCACAATAAAACCACAGGCCTTTTCTCTTTATTTTTTGATGGGCAGATCTTCGAGCTATAGTATATACACATTTCCTTCCATATTCTTTTTTAGGCATACAGTAAATTGACTGCAGCTAAATCTGAGCCTGTCATTTCCTTTTGCAAGGCTTTCAAATAATTTGATTAACGGTTTCTAAATCCACCATAGACAATTATATTCCATAAAAATACTGGTAACCACAGATATTAATTATTGGGTTGTCAGAAAAGTCATTACAATTTTGTTTTCAAAGAAAAACAGAAAAATATGTCATGACTTTTCCTCCAACTCAATATGTAACTTTCCATGTGTACCTCTTTCCAATCTACAAAAAAAGTGGATTCTTTCTAATTGTGATGCTCTTGTTTGACAAAGCTTTACTACATATATCACCAGCTGTCTCACCAGAGCTTTCAAACCTATCAGAAAAGATCTTTCATCTAGTGTCAACTCATGTAGCAACTGACTTAATAGGGATACTGAAAGCAGAACCTGAAACAAAAGATTGCATACTGAAAATAGGGGTAAGAGATGAAAAGAATAAGTCAAAATGAGGACGAGCTCAAATCAGGATGTAGTATTGAGTTGGCAACCAATATGAAAAAGTACTGGTTGGTTTGCTACACTTTATGAAATGTTTTATGATATGTGTCGTAGAATGGTCTGCCTGGGGGATGACAGAAGAAAGTATTTTTCCACTGGCTTTATTCTTACATGGTTAAGGATGTCTCCTAAGCATTTACTCTCCCACACTTCAAATGCTTAGCAGGAACCTGCAAACATCCCACACTGTGGCATTAGAAAAATTCTGAAGACAAATGATTTGAATCAATAACCTAAAATATTACCTATGTGAAGCTCATCAAAGCTTGTAAAAAGAAGGTGGTGTCAGAGTTAGAGTGGAGATACAGGATATGTGTTCAAACAATAGACTTTAGTAGTGAATATCACATATTTAGAGGTTTCTCCTTTTCAGAATTATCAGATTGATGACAACATTGGAAAAACTGGAATTTGATTATAATGTAGCTTTATTTTTAGCCACTCATTATAACTGGTGGGACAAATTGGTAAAAAGTGAACAAGGTGCATAAGTATCTCTGTGTGCTATGACAGCAGATTCTCGGTTTGTTTATTAAGTCTCACTAGCTTCCCCTTTGAAAGTTAGTATATATTTAGCTTTTGGGTTCTTTCAGCCATTTTTTTCCTTCTAATTTCTGAAGTTGAATTTGCCCATCACAATATTTATCAATGCTTTATAAATATTAGATATTGTACAACAGTGATGCTGCTGCAGATGAAATGTCTTTGCAAGATCATTAGCATTAAATAAAAAATGAAGTAACTATTCAGGATTCCAGCGGGTTCTAATTTCTTTTATATAGTACCAAGAATGAGTCAATGATTAATAGTGAATGACATGCCTAGTCATTTTTTAATGATAAGGAAGGAAGAGAGAGACAGAGCCAGAGACATGAAAGAAAGAAGAAAGTAATGAAGGAAAGGAGGAAGGAAATTTTTCCATATGTATGTGGACCTATGAAACTATTATACAATCAAGGTTTTCCCTTCCTTTTCAAACAACTTCAGATCCCTCTCTTTCTCATATATATGAGTTTCTTGAAATTTTATATAAATGAAACCACACATTATGAATTGTTTTTAGTCTGTATTTTCACTGAATATATTTTGATAATCACCCATTAATATTTTGGTCCCCTATACTTCTGGGTACTATTTAATTCAGTATATATGCCACAGTGTTTACTTGCTGACTTATTAGTGGACATCTGGGCTATTTTCAGCTTTCACTTATTACAAGTGAAGTTGATATTTATATTTACATTCAATTTTTACATGCACATATGTTTTAATTGCTCTTAGATAAACTATATCAATGGGACAAGTTAGAATATATGACTGTTTTATACATAACACTTTTATAAAGACTATCAAACTTTTTCCCTAAATAATTATTACTATTCACACAAAAAAATTTAGTTGCTCCACATCCTTATCAACCATTGATATGATCTTCAAAATATGATTACCCAAAGACATAGGTGTAAACTAAAAAAAAAATGTTACAGTAGTAAATGATCACAGATGTAATTTAAGTAAAATTTTTTAGGTAAGAAAATGATCCCAGGTTATCCTGGTGGGTCCTAAATGCCATCCAAAGTAGTTTCCCAAGAGAGACACATAAAAAAGGAAAGGATAATGTGAAAATAGAGACAGAAAGTGGAGTGATGCTATCCAACCCAGAAAATGCTATCAACCACCAGAAACTAGAAGTTAGAATCTCTACTTGACACTGTGTACTTGATCTCCAGAATACATAGTTACCTTAAATTACCAAGTTTGTGGTAAATTTTTTGAGTATAAAGGCAACTGACACCATGGTTTTCCAATACTCAGAAACATGGTATGAATTTGTGGACTTGATTAGTTAGCTATTTCTACTATGAACTTGGTTGCTTTGATGAGTGATAGTTATATTAAGAAATAGAATAAATTCACTGAGGACACTGAGCACCATTTGCTGCAGTCAGATCAGTAGGCTGTGAGCCCTCGGGTAACTTGATTATTTCTGCATGTTGACATGATGATCCAAACATTCTTTTAATTGTATTTTATGTATTTTGTATGTTGGGAAATAGTTTTGGTACTTTTTTTGAGTAGTAAGCCTGTGTATTGTAAGATAACATGTTATATTTTTTCCAAACAAATCTCTTAAAACTATAGTTATTTTACATTAATTGTGATTAAAGATTTGTAACTGATTCACACAAAACCTTAAAATGCTTCACAGTTTTTTTTTGTTTTTTTGTTTCCAGAATACTGCTCAGCTCTGGCTTATGGTGATTATGGCAGGGGGTTTGAACTTATAGCTTCAGGCAAAAAAAATTCTTTTTGCTTAACCATTATCTTCTTGCTACTCACAGTTGGTTTTGTTTATTTGTTGGCTTGTTTGTTTAAAGGAATGAATAGTTTTCCTACTTTTAAGTCTGTTTTCTCCTTTTGAAAACTAAACAAGCAAAAACCTTCAGAGTTCACCTTTTTGTATATTTATCATTGCCTCTTTTCTCAGAAGCCTAAATTTAATAGAAAAAACTTTCATCTTGCAAAAGCAATATTATACCCTAACCCTCCCAACAAACAAAGTCAGCATTAAGGTTCCCACTGGAGTAATGTTTTGAGTTTAATATAGATGGACCTGACAATCATATTTTACTCTTTAATATTCTCTTCTACTCCAGTGGTTTACCTTACTTTTTGGACCACTTCTTCCTATCCTCAAAAGACCAGTCCTCTGGTTTTGTGTATTACTGAGAACAGATTTTTCTGCTGCACTTGTAGATGCCACCTTTTCTCTCTATGATCAAATATGTTTAGTGAAGTTTAATATGCCTTAGGGGCACTGTGAACTTTGCAGTGATTAATTGAAAAAGTTTTAGATTTGCACAGGACATTTTTCAAAACATTTTATGCATTCAAGGAATGCTTGGAGACTAAACAAGGAGATGGACATTTGTATTAGTGCAATTCAAACTTTGACTTGGTTTTCTTTTTAGTATGTTTATCATCTCGGAAGCTCTGTTTACATAGTGCATTATAAACAACCTGTTCTCTAGGGGAAATTAGTAAAAATATAAAGTAATTTATAGCAAAAATTTACTTCTTGGTTAATTAAACTTTTCACTAGTTTTAGCCTTACACAGAAATAGCCTTGGGGTTGACTGTTAGTTTATTTCTCTGTTGTCAAATGGAATTTGTAGGAAGTTATTTATAATTCCCTATGCCCTTATCCTTTTATTCAAATGGACTACACTTGAACAATAGAAGGGAATTAAATAACTATTCAGGACACTAAATGCATATCAATTTGGGACACTGGGGTTCTCAAGATATCTTTGTCCTCACCTTTATAGGTTTCATTGATGATACAGTCTTAGTTGTACATTAAGAGAAAAATAGTGTGCTTCATGATGCCTTAATACTTAGACTGATTAAAATCAACATTCTGATTATCTCCTTTTAATTTACTTTGTTGTTTAACTATCTATGCCCCCAGGGTTTTATTTAAATTTTATGTAATGGCTTATCATATAAAGTTTAACATATTGGCACAACCTTTCATCTCTCCTTCATTGGTATCTAGGGGAGACAACAGCATGTCCCAATGTCCCTTCATCCTGTCCCTCTTCCCCAGAGTCCTTTGCT
The DNA here is from genome assembly GCF_950295315.1 of Erinaceus europaeus. Lineage (NCBI taxonomy): Eukaryota > Metazoa > Chordata > Mammalia > Eulipotyphla > Erinaceidae > Erinaceus > Erinaceus europaeus. Next base: position 83,213,560 of record NC_080175.1, on the reverse strand, counting down.
TTGGTGCAATACACCACACCCTGTCCAAATTCCACCTTGTGTTTTCCCTTACTGTTTTTGTTGTTGTTGTTTTTGTTGTTCTACCCATAAGTGAGATCATTAGGTCTAGGTCTCTTTTTGGCTTGCTTCACTCAACACGATACCTTCAAATTATGACCACAATATTACAAAGGAGTTGACCTCATCATTTAAATAGCTGCATAGTACTCCACTATGTATAATGTATCATAACTTTTTTAGTTATTCATCTGTGGTTGGACATCTGGGCTGCTTCCAAGTTTGGGCTATTATGAACTGTGCTGCTATGAACTTTGGTGGAGCATAGTTGAATGAAATGTTAGTTTTTTAATGTCAATATAGCATTTTTGAACTTTTAAGAGACTATCAGGAGGATGGAATCTTTGAAAAAAGATAACAGTTGAGGGAGGCTGGGTGCTGGTACACCTGGCTGAGTGCACATGGTATAATGCACAAGGACCTGGTTAAAGCCCCCAATCCTCCCCTGCAGGGGGAAAGCTTTGTGAATGGTAAAGCAGGACTGCAGGTATCTCTCTGTCTCTCTCCCTCTCTATCTCTCCTTTCCCTCTCAATTTCTGTCTCTCTACAATAAATAAATAATTAAAATCTAGCAGATTAAAAAATAACAATTGAGTATAAACTGCATGGTCTATGTGTATTTTCATCTCCCTGGGATAGACCTATAAACCTGTCTTTGCTGCTACTTTAAATGGAGAAAATAGCAGGTGCACAAATGATTCGGATGTAACAGGGCACTGCTATGTTTTGTGCTTTGTAACAGGGCACTGCTATGTTTTGTGCTTTGTAACAGGGCACTGCTATGTTTTGTGCTTTATAACAGGGCACTGCTATGTTTTGTGCTTTGTAATAGGGCACTGCTATGTTTTGTGCTTTGTAACAGGGCACTGCTATGTTTTGTGCTTTGGAGAATCTTTACTTTTCTTAGAATAAAGGGAGTTTGAAATTAAAAAAACTCCCACATTTATTTATTTATTTGTTTATTTATTTATTCCTTCCTTTCTTTCTTTCTTTCTTTCTTTCTTTCAGTATTTAATTGATGTATTTGAATAGAGACAGAGAAATTGAGAGGGAAGGGGGAGTGAGAGAGACACCTGCAATTACTCATGAAGCATCTCTGTTGCAAGTAGAGACTAGAGGACTTGAACCCAGGTCCTTGAATGCTGTGACACACGCTCTAGTGGGCGCATCACTGCCCAACTCCTGCTTTCCATATTTTTCAGGAAAAAGGGGTGTCAGAGTGTGATGGCATGCTGAAAATCAGACAGTTTGTGATAGAAAAACGCCTCTGTTTAAGTCTTCTGATGTCAGTTTCTATGCTTTGTTGCTAATAGAAGACTTCATGAAGAATACACAACAGAATCTTCATAGGCTAGGACCAGGCGGTAGTGCACCTGGTTAAGTGCACACATTACAGTGCATACGGACCCAGGTTCAAACCTCTGCAGGGGGAAAAGTTGATGAATGGTGAAGCAGGTATCTCTCTGTCTCTCCCTCTCTTTCTAGCCCCCCCCCTCAATTTCTCTCTGTCTCTATCGATTAATAAGTAAGTAAATAAAGAAGTACATTTTAGATTTTTTGTGGGCGATACATATATTTAGTGCATGTCAGTATCACACTGGTTCTTAACATTGTATTGGATGATATTTTGTTGACTCACGTCTAGCCAATGTCAACAGAGTTTCATTGAAAGGAGAGTGTGAGAATGTGTCGTATGCTTTACATTGGTTTGTTCTAGCCCTCCCCCGCCAAGAGAATTGGATCAGTCCTGTTAATTTCGCGGGCCTGCTTGGCCCCGCCCCAAGGAACCCCGAGAGAGGGTTCCTGAGTCCGAGAGTTCCAGAGTTCCTGAGTTCGAGAGTTTCAGGGTTACAGAGTAAGTAAGAGAGAGTTCCAGTGTGCCAGAGTTTCAGAGGGTTCCCCAGTACGAGAGTTCTAGAGTTCCAGAGTTGGAGAGTTTCTGAGTTCGAGAGTAAGGGAGAGGGTTCCTGAGTTCCAGAGTAAGAGAGAGAGTGCTTGTGCCGCCGCAAAGAGACAGCCGAGTTCTGTTTGGTGATTAGTTTGTCTTAGTTTGTGAATTGTTGTTCCTGAATAAAGAAATACAGCTTCCCTGCCCAGCCGTTGTCTCCGCGTCTCTGTTACCCGCCCGTGAAGCAAGCCAGCCCGGCAAGAGCCTTACGAAATATTAACAACAAGAATGAGTCTTGTACTTGATGTTGTATAGTTAGTTCCTTTGGTCTCACTCTTCATCTAGTGGTGGATTATGCTGTCTTTCAGATCACTTCCATTTTGTTTCCTTAACTCTTACTCTAGAGTGAAAATTGCTATTATCTACAGTGTCACTGTAATCTATTCATGAAACTCTTCACTATGATTGAGTTGACAAGAGGAATTCTTGGGGAATGGTTTGTTTTCTTATCTCTCTTTTCATAGATCCAGAATCAGTCCTCTGAGTTCAGTTTCCCATATGTCCCCTCACAGAATTCCTGACCAAGTCTTTCCTTTCCAGGGTGGCACAGCATCTAGTCACAACCTGCACTTTGAGGAAGCACAACAAGTTGAAGTGTCAACATCATGGTTAGGAGCCTCAAATATTTATTTGCTTTGAACAAATATTCTATATAAATCCATTAGCTACATTTAAAAATAGATAGCATGTAGTGGTGGGTAAGAAAAAGAATCTACTTTAGTAAATGAATTCAGAATTAAAAACTGAAGTCAGGATCTCACCTATGTACTGTTTGCCTGCAGGCTACATTTTATTCAAAGATATAAAGATAGAGAGGGAGAGCTAGCTCACCACCAGGGTTTCCTCTGTGCCACAGCACCTTCGGCGTGGTGTTGGGGCTCAAAGCACAGCCTCACTCATGTATGCTACTCACTGAGCTATCTCATTGGCCCCAAAGTAAATTCTTGTCTTATTGGCTCAATTATTAAAATTATTTAACATAGAAAAAGGAATTTTATCATGTGGGGAGGGAATAATAGCTCCTTTGGAGGGACCCGTGTCCTCAATCGGAAAAGGTGTAGAGTGTGTACTCGAATTTCTTCCCATTGACATTATCATTTGCTAAGACGCCAAAAGCTCGTATAGTGGCCTTGGGTGGGGGTAGTCAGATAAACTAGTATGAGCTGAAACATTTATGAATGGTAGTGGTTTAGACTATAGAATGCCTTCATGTTTTCAGTCTCATTAGAGACTTAAAAGTCTTCAGATTAAAGTTGTGGCTTGGGGGTGGGTGTAGGTGCTGAGATAGGATTCTAGAGGTGCATTTCAGAAGAGAGCTTTTCCCATTGCCTGCTCTGGGTACTCCCTGCTCTATGCACTCATTTTGGTCTTCAGGTTACTCTGATTATTAGGATTCTTCATGCTTGAAAATCCAGCTCTGCTACTCCTCCACAGAGTGAGGGAGGGAAATGGCACATCTTGCAAATTTCAGTGCTTTTGAAAGGAATAATGAAAAGGAGGCGGTGCTGCTCCAGAAAGCAGGCTGCAGATGGAACAAAAGGTTAACTCATATTTCTGCTGCAAAGAGCAAGTAAGAATAGTAATGATCATCTATTCACGAGCAGGAGACACACACACCAAAGTGAAGTTACTCGTTTTGAATCAGCAACTTCTTTTAAAACATCCACTGGATGTTCAAAGGGTTTTATTTTACAAATTGGCATTCAGTGGGCATGTCTGACAACTGGCTCATTGTCTCTTGCCAATTGTCAGCAATAGTCTTTCTTTAGATCTACTAAGGAGCGTCAATGTTCTGAGGTAGTTTCTCTGAGGACAAAGGCTCCAGCTTTTTCTCTATATCTAAAAAGAATTTAAAAACTTAGCTTTGCACTCTGATTTCACTTTATTATATCTCCAGCTGTAATCCACTTCTCCCAAGTCTAGAAATGGGAGTTTCCTTGCCTTTGGGTGCAGTTTTTTGTCTGTCTGGTACATCACTCCATTAACAAAGAGGTAATCCATCTTCACAGAGGCTGTATTACTGTTTAAAGGAAACTGCCTTTATTAGAGGCTTCTAAGGAATGTATAAGTTCTGGGTGTATACAAATGTTACTGAAGTATAATAATCCCTCCTGAGCATTTCATATGTGTGCCTTTGAATAGGTACAGAGAAACCCGACAGAACTGGCTTCAGTTACTTTTTAACAAACCTCAACCCCAGCCCACACTATTCTTGTATAGTTCCAGAACTCTCAAATTAGGAGAGAGAGAGAGAGAGAGAGAGAGAGAGAGAGAGAGAAAGAAAGAAACCTGTAAATAGGAGCTAGAGATGCTTTTTCAGAGGGTTACAAGTTCCAGAAGAGGCATAGTAAGCCAACTTATTGATGTTTAGTATTTTTAATATTTTTTCTGTTAGAATTTTTTTAATTACCCATTTATGTAATGAGAGAGCAAGTGAGAAAGAAAAGGGATTGCTAAAGTTTATCTGGAGTTGGGGATGGAACTCAGGGCCTCTCATCTTGGAGTCCCTGCACTTGAATGCTGAGCCGTCTCCCTGACTAGGTTATAAATGGAGTCTTTAAACCATGTGCTGCTCTTTAAGATTATTTCTTAAAATTTATATATATATATATATATATATATATATATACATATATTCCATTTAAAAATGATAATATAATAGTTTAATTGCAGAAACTTCTGTCCATGGATTCCTATAGACAAATACTACCTGAGATTTATTAGAGCTGAGATGTAAACACAGGATTTTACAGCCGTAAGAGGTATTTCCAAATGGACGCTATCCTCATGGTTACTTTGGGCTAATATAGGAAATAAAATCCCTGTTACAGATGATGTATCTGTTGCTTGAGAAGGCAACTCCATTTGTAGATCATTGTGACAGAAGTGTCTGGTTTGTTATAAATCTGTAGATCTGAACTGTTAGTTATGTACATGACTATGAATTAAGGCCATGCTCTCCAACTTGCTTTGTAATTGTAAATAAAGACTACTTCTCAGCATGATTCGTAGCTACCGTTTTGGACCAACATGTTTAAATACGCATGTCATGTGCAGCCTCCAAAGAATGTCCTTGGAAGCAAATGTCATGGTCTCTCTCTGCTCTTGTTGCTAGCTGTAGTGAGAGACCGGTGGTAGGTGACTCAGTAACCAGAGAGGACACTGGCAATGAAGCGACAGAAGTTTAAGACAGGAGGGATTTGCCTCTGGCTTAGTTCACTTTTATAGGAGAGAATAAAAATTTGTGAGTTTGTGTCAAGTTATTTTAGCAGCCATAAAATATAATAAAGGAATAGGAAAAGCAAAACTTATTCAGGTATCATTTAAGTCTAATCCCACTGTGCTCCATATTACTAAAACCAACGTAATTTCAATACCTCTGCCATGCATTAATATTCTAGGTTTTTTGGTACTCTGTTTTGGATCTTGCCTATGAAGAAGAACCCTTGCTTAGCTACATTTGCTCCAATAGTAGATTTTATTGTGATAAGGTGTGTGTTTGAAATGCTTAAATTAGTATAGATCTTAAAATACTTTTCAAGCCTTAATTTTTATGCAAGTAAAATGTCCATATTATAGTAGTTTATGGTCATAGACATGAAGATATTAAAATCTTTCAAAAAAGTCATGAAATTTGTGAGGAAAAATAGGGAGCCAGGATAAGAAATGGAGCTGTAAGACTTGATTTCCACTCCTATCACCAATCTGTCTTATCCAATTCTTTCCAATGGGTTCTTTTCGTAAAACTCCTATTTCCCTCAAACAGCTGGTAGTAGTCTTATCTCCTAATGATATACACCACATTAAAAAGTGCCACTAATCTAAAAATTCTACTCTGTGAAGATAAGCATATGGTTTAGAAGATGAAAAATGCTGACTGTAGGATCACATTCTTGTCTTCTTGTATAATACATGATCATTAAGCTATTCATCATTCTTTCTGTGGACTTAATTTGGAGACTGTAAAGGGAAGATGAGGTAAGCAGAGAATCAATTAACTTTAACTTGGCAGGTTTTTGTCCCCTGATGTCCTCTATGTTCCTTATTTTAAAGTTGATTATAGAGAAGCTTAGTGACTTGTCAGTCACAGAATCATGGTTTATCTCTGGGCTTTAAAAGACGATTATGTTTAGGAATCTTTCTTCTACTTCAAACTGTTTCTTTTATTCTTGGTACAACCTTTTGGGAAGGAGGAAAACCTGTTCTGAAATTGCAACCACGTCCCTTATTAACTGGATGATAATTCCTTATTGGACATCTTGTTCCAGTTCTGAAAGTAATGGTCTTCTTTACATTAAAGGAGAGTTATGATTAAATGAGATAGTGCATGTATAGTATTTTGCATAAAGTCAAGCAGACAGTAAGTGGTTTTATTCAGGCTTTGTCTACTAAGTAACAAAAAATAAAAAGATGATTATAAGAGTAATACTTGGTAGGGTTCAATGACTTGTTTGTCAAAACAAAACAAAAATATACTGATTTTTTTCATCAGGGCAGATAGACACATGAATATGTGAGTGGTCAACAGGTCTATTTTCATACTAAGTACATACTTAACTCAATTTAGTTCAGTGAGCATACTAAGTACATAATTTGGATTTGCCATACACATAGCATGGTGTGCCAACAGAAGTGTCTAAAGTAATACAGGCAACATTTATTAACTAAATATATTTGGGAGTTTATATTCTTAGTGGTTAAAACCACTGGATCACATTAAAATTCCATATTTTTGCATTTATTGAAAAGTAATTTGTTGCATCCTCACAAAAGGGGTGGGTGTTTACACATAGCTCAAAGCAATCACTTCTTTATTTTGTTACTGTGAGCAATTCAACATTTAGGTTTTGAAAAATAAACAAATAAATATATCCTAAATAATCACCTAAGTCATGACTAGTTTAAACTAAAGATCAAAATTAGCAGGGAATTTTTAGGCACTTCTTTGAGTTAGTTTCATTTCTCATTTAGCAATAGCAGTCATTCTATTAATCCTTATGGAGTGACTAGAGGATTCAGGCCCTTTAGAAAGCATTTATTTTTTAGTGGTAAGAGAACTGAATGTGACTTGTCGACTTTGGAGCTCAAAACCAAGAAAGGATGATAGGCATTAATTAATAACAAGAGCAGAAAAGTATCTCTAACTTTTATGCACAAGAGACTCTTGGTACTATGAGATATATGTATAGTTTTTTTTTCTAAGAAAGGAAGGTCAAGAAATTGACAGTTATGCTGAGATCTGAAGGAGGAGCTAAACTGATGAAAGAAAACTGGGTTTTATCTTTTTCCTTTTTAGATACTACAAATGTTCTTGAAATTATTTTCAAAGTACTTTCTTTTGCTATCAAATGTAAAATAAGAAACTAAATTTAATGTTTTTGTATTTCTTATTTATGTGAAAAATAAGATAATGAAATATAGTTGCATTTATCTTTTTGGGAATGTAGTAAAGACAATAAAAGTGAATATTGGAGGGTTGAAATTATAATAAAATAATTTGGAGCTTTATGAGTTTTGTTTAACCTAACTTCTTGTTTTGCTAATATATATGACATTGTGCAAAGAGGAAGATGCCAGTGTGGTTGAGACAGAGAAAGGGGCCTGGTGAGAAATAAGATCAGAACATTTCTAGGGGGAGGATTACAAATAGCACTGAAAACTCTGGTAAGAATTTGTTGTGATTATAGCTAGGAGCACAGAAGAGTCAATGAAATATTTCCCTTCTTTAGTTAAGGATGGAAGCTTACACATACACTTATACAGTATGCCATACTTAAAGATTATCCTACATGCAGTGTGGTGAATAAATTAACAGAGACTCATGCTTTCTCTCTCTTTTTAAAAAATTATTATTTATAGAAAGGAAACATTGACAAAACCGTAAGATAAGAGGGGTACAACTTCGCACAATTTCCACCAACAGAACTTCATATCCCATCCCCTTCCCTGATAGCTTTCCTATTTAACCCTCTGGAAGTATGAAATCAAGGTCATTGTGGGGTGCAGAAGGTGGAAGATCTGGCTTCTGTAGTTGTTTCCCCGCTGAACATCGGTGTTGGCAGGTTGATCCCAGCCTGTCTCTCTCTTTCCCTAGTGGGGAAGGGCTCTAGGGAAGCGGGCTCCAAGACACACTGGTGGGGTCCTCTGTCCAGGGAAGTCTGATCGGCATCATGCTAGCATCTGGAACATGGTGGTTGACAAGAGACTTAACATACAAAGCCTAATTGTTGACCAATCATGGACCTAAGGGCTGGAATAGTGCAGATGAAGAGTTGGGGTGGGGGCTCCTCCATTTTGTAGATAGTTAGTAGGAATATTTTAGTTAAATTCCAAAGGGCCTGTGACTATATTATTTTTTATTCCTTTTCCTCTTTGCCCCTGAGCCTGAAATCTGACATGCCAGTGGATCCAAGTTATTGTCTGAGGATATGATGCCATGACTGGGAAAAGAACCAGAAAGCTGGATCAGGGAAGAGAGTAGTTCCCTAATGTGGGAAAGGGGTATAAATATTGTAAACCCTATCGATTTCATGTCATCTAGGGCCCATATTCAGCTTAGGACTCAATGTTGTCTTTATTTGCATTTCTCTGACAATCAGTGACCTGGAGCAATTTCTCATGTTTGTTAGCCTTTTGGATCTCCTCTGTAGTGAATGTTTTGTTCATATCCTCTGCCCATTTTGGATGGAGTCATTTGCTTTTTTTTTTTTTTTTTTTTTTGCTAAGTTTGCTGAGCTCTTTGTATATTTTGGTTATTAGTCTCTTGTCTGATGTATGGCATGTGAAGATCTTCTCCCATTATGTGAGTGATCTCTTTGTCTGTGTGATAGTTTCTTTGGCTGTGTGAAAGCTTTTCAATTTGATGGAGTCCCACTGGTTTGTTTCTGCTTTAGTCTTCCTTGAAATTGGGAAATTGGGTTTGTTTCATTAAAGATGTCCTTGAGGTGTAGGTGAGAAAGTGTTCCACCAATGATTGATAGTTTCTGGTCTAACACCCATGTCCTTGATCCATTTGGGGTTGATTTTTGTTTCTGGTGAGATAAAGTGGTTCAGTTTCATTCTCCTGCATGATTCAAGCCAGTTTTCCCAGCACCATTTATTGAAGAGAGCCTCCTTCCTCCATTTAATACTTTGGGACCCCTTATCAAAGATTAGATGACCATAGTTGTGGGTGGTTAGTTCTGGGCTTTCAGTTCTGTTCCACTTATCTGTGTGCCTATTTTTGTTCCAGTACCAGGCTGTTTTGATAACGATGGCCTTATAATATAGTTTGAGATGTGGGAGTGTGTTGCCTCCATTTCTGTTTCTTTTCCTCAAGATGGTTTTGGCAATTTTAGGTGTTTTCTGGTTCCAGATAAATGATTGTAGTGTTTGTTCTGTTCTCTTAAAGAAGCTTGGTGGAACGTTGATTGGTATCACACTAAATTTGTATATGGCTCTGGGGAGAATATTCATTTTGATGATATTTATTCTTTCAATCGATGAGCATAGGATGTCTTTCCATTTCTTGATAAGTTTCTATTTCCTTGAATAGTGACTAATAGTTTTCAGTATACAAGTCTTTCACTTCTTTGGTCAGCTTTATTCCTAGGTATTTTATTGATTTTGCTGCAACAGTGAATGGGAGTGATTTCTGGATGTCTTCTTCTTCAGGTTTAGTGTTTGCATAAAGAAATGCCACTGATTTTTGTACATTGATTTTGTAGCCTGACACCTTGCTATATTGCCTAATAACTTCCAGTAGTTTTCTGCTGGATTCTTTAGGTTTTTCTGTGTATACTGTCATATCATCTGCAAATAGTGAGAGCTTGACTTCTTCCCTTCCAATCTGTATTCCTTTGATTTCTTTCTCTTGCCTGATTGCTATGGCAAGAACTTCCAATACTATATTGAAGAGTAACGGTGATAGTAGACAATCTTGTCTAGTCCCCGATCTGAGGGGGAATGCTTTCAGCTTCTGTCCATTGAGTATGATGTTGGCTGTAGGTTTGCTATATATGGACTCCACTATAATTTCCCATCTATTGCCATTTTTTGTAGTGTTTTGAACATGAATGAGAGGCAGTACAGAGTTCTTTTTATTTCATTTGTTTCTGTTTTGGTTTTCTTGCTAACTTTATAGATTAGAACTAAATATTATGAATTTGTTTATTTTTTAATTGATTTATTGACTTTTTTATCGATGGGTTAATACTTTTTTTATGAATTGCACCAAGTTCCCAAAGTTTTCTCCTCTCCCTTTTTTTTTTTTCCCTCCCTAGAGTCTTTTGCTTTGGTGCAATATACCATGTCCAGTCCATGTTTCACTTTGTGCTCTCTCCCTCCCTATGCCATACTTTATTATGTCCCACTAATTGGTGAGATCATTTGGTATAAATTTTTAAGGAAAATAAAATATGAGCAATCTAATAAACAGACTTTCCCTCCTACTCATGATGTATTTGTTCATGACTTTATCAGATTGAGTTGTGTTTGGAATTAGAAATGAAGCAGCCGGTTACTTTTGTTTATCTTAAAAATAGCAGTATGCACCTTCCCCAAACTGCGTTCTTGGCAAACTGGCCCAGAAGTTAGCCTAAGGAATTACACATGCATGTTGGAATGCATATTCCAACTATCCTTTGAGAGTCTGCATGCCATTCTTCAAATGATGACACAGATGCTGCATGGATTTTACATATGAATATCTGCTCCATTTCATTTAAGTATTCCAAAATGATTTTGGAGGTGAGGCTTTTTTTAAACAAAATTTTAGAAATACGAAAATGATTTTAATTGGATAGATGCTTGCATCTGAAATCTCATATGAATTACGTTCAAGGTCTCATTGCTATTAACTATTCATATATATGTACACATATATTTGCCACCAGGGTTATCACTGGGGCATTGTGTCAGCACTGTGAATCCAATATTCCAGGTGACCATTTTTTCCATTTTTCTTTTTCTTTTCACTTGACATTGCAGACAGAAATTCACAGGGGAGGGGAGGTAGAGGAGGTAAGAGAAAGATGACACCTGCAGAACTGTATTATTGCTTGTGAGGCATCCTCACTGAAGATGGGGAGTGGGGCTCAAGTTAAGATCCTTTCATGTGGTGATATGAACACTTAACCAGGTGCACCACCGCCCGACCCACTTTTTCTTCTTTTCTTTCCCTCTAACTACTGACCTTCAAGTTCTAACATGCATGAGAAATAGCTACATTAATCTAATGTGTTCACACACACACAAATCATTTAGAAAAGCTTGAGTAAAAGTGATTAATGGTGGAAGAGGTAGCTCAGTCAGCTAAGAGTATGAGTTAGATTTTCTGCATCACATGTGCCTGAGTATTATTATTCTCTTTCTAGTTGAATAAGATAATTTTAAACAAATATTTGTTCATTAAAAAAAAAGAAGTAGTACTAAACTTGGACATATTCCCATATCATATTGAACTGACAAAAATTATAGGTTGAATCCAATCCACTAAAGGATATTTGATTTTTTACTACCTTTATTTATTTACTAGATAAAGACAGCCAGAAATCAAGAGGAAAGGGGGTTATAGAGAAGGAGATAGACAGAGAGACACCTACAACACTGTTTCATCACTTGCAAAGCTTCCCCACTGCAGGTGGGGACCAAGGGTTCGAACCTGTGTCCTTGTGCATTGTAACAAGTACGCTCAACCAAGTGTGCCACCACCCGGCCCCAATTAAAGGATATTTGTAGGATACCCTTTGAAATATTTTATTTACTTTGAAAAGTAAGAAATCCAAATCAACTACTTCTCATATTAATGTCAGTTTATTTTGCTCAGCTTCTCAGAGTATAATTTCAGTTACAAAACATTATAAACTGCTGTCTAAATTTACCAAAGATTTTTAGGCTATTGCCTTAAAGAGACAATAAAACACTTTTTGCCACATTTCTCTCTCTTTCTTTTATTTTCTTCAGGGTTATCACTGGTCCTTGGTGCCAGCACTATGTCTCTACTACTCCTGGCAGCCATTTTTTCCTCCGTTTTATTGGATAGGACAAAGAGAAATAGGGGAGGGTGAGATGGGGAGGGAGAGAAAGCAAGTCATATGCAGACCTGTTTCACAGCTTGTGAAGCAGCACTTTGCAGGTGGGGAGCTGTGACTTAAATCCAGACACATAGTTTCTATTTTGTTTTCTGTGCATTTCCATTTCTCTTTAGTTTCCCTTCTGCTATCTTACCATTATCTCTCTACTTCAGCTCTTCCATACCACTTAAGGAAATACAATGCCAGGGAATTTAAAGAAAATGAATGTTCTCAATTTAATATAGAGAAATAAATTAAGAAAGAAATCCAAGACTTCAAAGATTCATTTGATAGAAAAATGGAAAACTTACAAAGTTACAGACTATAAAGACATTTTGAATGCAATCTAGTTTCCAATAGCAAGTCAAAGAAATAGACTTACTCACGTAGAAGAGAAAACATCAGAAATAGAAGACAAACTGGCCACAGTTTTTGACTGAAAAGTCAAAGGAGAAAAAAGGTTAAAAAAGGAAAGAGGCGACTATTTAAGCGATTGAAGTCTCTATTATAAAAGCAAATATCAGAACTATAGAGGTATCAAAAGGAGAGAAAGAATGAGAGGAAGCCATATTCAAAGAAATAATAGAAAAATTTCCAAATTTAAGATGTGGTCAGGAAGCAGAGAGAACTCCCAGATTTCTAAACTCAAAAATGCTCTACACCAAGATACATCATTTCAAAATTATCAAAAGTCAAGGACAACTGAAAAATTTACAAGCTTCCAGGGAAAAGACAAATATCACCCATGCATATGTTAAGACTGTTATTCAAATATGAAGGCCTAGTCAAAGCGGCACTAGACATATGGAAACTAATGGCATTCACTACTACCAGACATGTCTTGTAAGATTTATTGAAAGGAATGTCACAGAGAAATAAAGAAGGAACATCGAACTCTCAACAAGATGATACATAAAGCAGACCTAAAAACACAAGTCATAGAAATAGGAAACCACTTTAAATAGTGAAAAGGGAGGAAGAAATGGATAAAGGATCTTCAAGCAAGTAAAATGAGACAAGAATAGTTTAAAAAAAAAAAAAGAAAAACAGAATAAATGAGCTTGTTAAAAAAGAAAAACTAGCAAACTGTTGACTAGATTTTGTGAAAACAATGATGATTATCCTTGGCAGCAAGGGGGGGGAGTGATTTTTTTGGGCAGAAGCCACAGAACTGTGGTGGTGGGTGCACTGTGGAAATATACCCTGCTAATCTTATGATCTTGTAAATGATTATTAAATTAAAACCTTTATATCTTTTTCATATGGCAAGTTAGAGATAAGTAGCTGCTTAAGTAACTTTATGCACTCAAAAATGTAACTTCTGTCTATCACTTCTCATTGACTGCTAGACAGGAACTAAGAAGAGTCAAGCTAGAAATATGCTTTCCTTATAGGCAATAAGAGTTCACATCAATATCTTTTATACATTACATTGGTCAATATTTAGTCACAAAAATTAAAATAAGAGAGTATAGGCAATAGGAGGCTACTCAAGTCTGTCAAAGTATGAAACATTTCATTGAAGACAATAATTTCAATTCTCCCTATCTTTATTCTTTCAGCCTAAGTTTATAGATCAATGAATGACAATCTGGATTTTTAAAAAATATTAGCTTCCAAGATTATAACATTATAGGGGGATATTTCCACACTGTACCCACTACCAAAGTAATATGTCCCACCACCACCTTCATAGGTTTCACAAAGTCTTAGAGTATTTTTGATTGCAAACTTGTATTCCATGGACCGCATATGCCATAACTTCTTCAGCCAGTCATCTTTTGATGGGCGTGATGCTGCTTCCACCCCCTGGCTATTGTGAATAATGCAGCTCTGAACACAGGGTGCATATGTCCTTTCAAATTAGTGTTTGAGTAATCTTTGAGTAAACTTGTAAGTGTGGTATTGCAGGATCATAGGGTAATTCCATTTTTGCTTGCTTCAGGACTCTCCATGTAGTATTCCAAAGGGGCTGCACCAGTTTGCATTGACCCCAGCAGTGTGACAGAGTCCATTCTTCTCTACAACCTCACGGAGACCTGTCCTTTCCTGTTTTGTTGATGCCATTCTCACAGAAGTGAAATAGAATCACAGTGTAGTTTTGATTTGCATTTCTGTAATGATAAGTAAAGAGGAACGTTTTTCATGTCTGCAGGTGATATGTGTCTCTTCCTTAGAAAATTATCTGTTGTGTGTCTTCTGTTTTATTGGGTTAGTTTTGCTTCTTTTATGGATCTGTGCCAATTCTGTATAGGTGTTTGATACTTGTTGCTTGTCTGACCACTCTCCCCTCCTTTTCCTCAAACCTGTGTACTTTGGAAGATGATGGTTGAAGAAACGACATATGGCTGAAAGTAACTCATGCCTGCAGAGACAGGGGGTTCAAACCCAGGTCCTTGTGCATTGTAACTTGCACTCAGATGCACCATCAATCACCTTCCTAAATTATTCTTCAGGTTCAAGACCCCAGCTCCCCACCTACCGGGGGATCGCTTCACAGCAGTGAAGCAGGTCTGCAGGTGTCTATCATTTTCTACCTGTCTGTCTTCCTCTCCTCTCTCCATTTCTCTCTGTTCTATCCAACAACAACAACAGCAATAACAACAACAATAACAACCACAACAACAAAGATAAACAAGGGCAACAAAAGGGGAAAAATTTTTTTAATTAAAAAAAAATTTCCATCCCAAAAGAGCCCTTTTATTTTTTCTTTCTCTTCTTTTCTTTTCTTTTTTATTTATTGATTCATGAGAAATGATAAGAGAGAGATAAAGAACCAGAAATCACTCTGGTACATGCTGCCAGGGATTGAACTCGGGACCTCGTGCTTGATAGTCCAATGGCTTATCCACTGTGCCACCTCCTAGACCACTATTTTTTCTTTATATATTCTTTTCTTTTGGGATAAAAGGTTCTCTATATGTCTTTTAATTTAATTTCATCTATGACTTCATTTATGACTTCTATTTCCTTATTGATATTTTTGTCCCAATGTTCTGTCTCTTGCTGTGAGTGTTACGGTTCCCTACTATTATGGTCTTCCAGTTGATCTCTCTCTTAAGATCAGTACGTACTTGTTTTATATATTTGAGTGCATTCATATTGGGGGCATGTATGTTGATGAAGGTTATGTACTCCTGATGAATTGATCCTCTGACCAATTTGTAGTTTTCATCTCTATCCCTTATCACCTGCTTTACCTGTTAATCTACTTTACCTGACAGCAGAACAGCTATTTCTGCCCTTTCTTTCTGTATTATTGACTTGGAATACATTGTTCCAGCCTGTCACCTAGAATTTCTGTTTGCTTTTATTTAGGAAGTGTATTTCCTGGAGACATAGAACAGATGTATCTTGCATTTTAAGCCATTCAGTCGCTTTGAATTTTTTGCCTAGCAAATTTAAGCCATCCACACTTAGGGTGATTATTAATAAATGTGGCTTGCTTATAGCCATGCTGGTTTTTCTTTTGGGGTTGTTTATGTTATTATTATTTTTTGTTATTTATGTTATTGTTGATTCTTTACCTGTTTGCTTCTGCTCACTCAACTCTATGTGGGTGTTTTCCTATAATGGTCTTGCCTTCTATACACATGTTTCTTGTTTGTCTCTATGCTATATTTGTTTTGTGGTTATCATGAGTATTGTATCTAATATAAAATACCCATAGACCTTTTTAAATTTGGCGTTGGTTCAACAACATTTAACTGTATCTCTGTTCATTTTGCCCTTCCCTTTCTTGTGTCAATTTTCTTTCCTGCTGTTGTCTGTTGTATTTACTACTGATCTCTGCATTAGAAGGTGGAATTCCATTGTTTCTTTATCTGTGGCACTCCTCTCAGTATTTCTTTGAGGGCAGGGTTAATAGTGGTGAATTGCTTTATTAATGAATGTTTGAGAAGATCTTTACTTCTCCCTCATCCCTGAAGAATATTTTAGGAAGGTCATTGGTGGTGCATCTGAGTGCAAGTTACAATGCACAAGGACCTGGGTTTGAACCCCCTGTCTCTGCCTGCAGAGGGAAATCTTTGTAAGTGGTGAAACAGTGCTGCAGGTGTTCCTGTGTCTCTCTCCTCTATCTCCCCCTTCACTCTTGATTTCTGGCTGTCTCTATCCAATAAATAAATAAAGATAATAAAAATATTTTAAAGAATAATTTAGCAGGATAGAGTGAATATCTGTGGCTGGAAATTTCTTTCAACACTTTCAATATGCCATTTCACTTCATGTTTCTAGAGCTTGTGATGAGAAATTTGTTGAGAATTTGATGGTTCTGTCTCTGTAAGTCAGTTTCTTCCTTTACCTAGCAACCTGTAGTATGTTTCCTTGTCCTTGCTCTTGGACAGCTTTTCCATGATTTGTCTTGGTGTGTGTAGTTTTGAGTTCAGTAACTCAAGTATTCATTCAGTTTTTAGAATGTCTACATTTTGAACATTTCCCAGGTGTGAAAAAAATTCTGCTATGAATTCTTTGAGTATGTTCTCTTCTCTTTTTACATTCTTTTCTAATTATCATGCTGACTTTGTGATGGAATCTGTTATTTCACAGAGAAGTTATTTATTTTTCCTAAACCTTTCTCTTCCAATAGCTTTAAATTCACAATGTGCTGGTTGTGTTTTCTAGCACACTAATCATTTCCTCAACCTGCCATAGTCTACTTCCTAGGCCTGCTACTTGAACCTAAACTGCATTTGTAGTGCCCTTCATAGCCTGCAATTTTGTTTGGAGAGGTTTTGTTTTTTTTTCTGTTTATTCTAACTCTTTGGTGAAATAATCTCATAGTTCTTTAATTTCTGTCTGTAGGTTGTTTGGTTTCTTGAATTGCTTTCATAATGTGTGTTCTGAACTCTATGTCATTCTTTCCTGTTCTGTGTCTGTCTAGTCAGTTGTAATTTCTGAAACCATTGTTTGTGTTGTGTTAATATTTATAAGCTTTTGCATTTAGTATGGCTTCTGTTATACTAGCAGGTGGCAATGTGGTTCAAGTGTTGGATCCCCCCTTTTAAGTACTTCCTTCTTTCTTCCTCCCTCCTTTCTTTCTAAAAGATTTTTTTTATTTATTTAAAAAAGATAGGAGGAGAGAGAAAGAACAAGACATGATTCTGGTACATGTTCTGCCAGAGATTGAATTCAGGACCTTATGTTTGAGAGTCTAATGCTTTATCAAGTGAACCACCTTCTATATTGTGGTGGGGGGGTGGGAGATTCTATCAAGTGTTACTAGGCTATTTGAGTTCCTATAGTGTCAATATAGAGTCTTGCTGCTGTGTTTTCTGCCTCTGTGGGTTAGTGAGTTTCTGAAAAGTTCCTGGTGTAATTTGGTCAGTTTTCAAATGATTTTTCATTGCTTTATAGAGTTGATCAGGGGAGCAATATACTGAAGGTACTACTCCATGGCCACAACCTCTGGAAGTCTCAGGAAATTATTCTTTGTTTTTCAAGGACATAACAGTGTCTAGTAAAGGTTATTATCATCAAGAACTATTCAATGAATAAATTAATATGAGATGAATTAAGTGCATCTTAAAGTGAGACTCACATTAACTCCCATAGTCCTTTTGGGAAAGTATGATTTATGCACTGGTATTTTTTTTAATATTCTCCATTTTCACCTAAACAATTACCTATGTTCCACGTTATTAAAATAACTATTTTTATTAGTTTTAGGTACTCAGAATATCTAAATGACATAAGGTCTTCTATAGGAAATAACATTTCATAAAACTTTAGATACTTTGTGTGAAAGATGCAGCTGGGGTTAAATGTTCGAGCACAGGCTTTCATTATTTCATCTACATTAAAAAGTCTTTAAAAGTAACAAATATATTTTATAGTGCATTAACTCTCCCACGGAATACTGTTATTTGTGATTTCCATACATAATAAAGAGAAATCTGGAGGCTAACAGCGAAGCTTTTAGCTTCATGACCTTGGGGGTCGGGCAGTAGTGCAGTGGGTTAAGCACATGTGGCACAAAGTCCAAGGACCTATGTAAGGATCCCAGTTCAAGCCCCTGGCTCCCCATCTGCAGGGGTGTCACTTCACAAGTGGTGAAGCAGGTCTGCAGGTGTCTCTCTTTCTCTCCCCCTCTCTGTCTTCCCGTCCCCTCTCCATTTCTCTCTGTCCTATCCAACAATGATGACATCAAAAACAACAATAATAACTACAACAACAATAAAACAAGGGAAATAAAAGGAAATAAGAAAAAATTTCATGACCTCTTGCAGACTTATTTTTAATACACTGAATAGAGTTCAAGTGATAGTTTCAGTCATAAGCATATCCTGTATTGAAACAAGCTGTAGCAGCTAGCTATCTAATAGAACTGATTTTTATATTAAATTGTGCCATGCAATGTTCTTCAGTATGTGTTATCTGAGTACCAATTAATACCTAAGCAGTATTTAAGCACCCAGATTATTGTTTCTACTCACCACATCAAGGGATTCTGAAATCCCTGGGGAGGTAATTACAAACTTGTTTTAGGTAAGAATACACTGATTTAGTTAGATAGCCGGCAGAGTCAAATCTGAATGTAGGCCAAACAAGGTGTGGTTGAACAAGTTGTTTTAAGCATAATTGTCAAGAATTATTTAAAGTGATAATTAGAATGATAGCGAATGGTAACCTCAAGGGAGAGAAATGTCAGGTGGCACAAAATAAAACTGGAACTTTATTGCTAAGTTTAAGGAAGCACTTAGCAGATTCTTAAAACAACCTAA
This sequence comes from Erinaceus europaeus, assembly GCF_950295315.1. Taxonomy (NCBI): domain Eukaryota; kingdom Metazoa; phylum Chordata; class Mammalia; order Eulipotyphla; family Erinaceidae; genus Erinaceus; species Erinaceus europaeus. Next base: position 83,194,781 of record NC_080175.1, on the reverse strand, counting down.
CAAAAAAGAGAAGTGAAAATTTAAGATTATTTTCATAGCACATATTTAAAATTCCATTGAATGTATGTAAATGAGAAAGTCTATTACACACTGTTAAATAATATTTTCCTGAAAATTGTTCAACATTTGTTTAATATTTACTATGTACCAGACATAAATTTGTGTTAGCAAATTTAGATAAATAATTTAGTTCTGGAAGTCAGGTGGTAGCACAACAGGTTAAGCGTAGGTGGCACAAAGCACAAGGACTGGCATAAGGATCCGGGTTTGAGCCCCTGGCTTCCCACCTGCAGGGGCGTCATTTCACAAGAGGTGAAGCAGGTCTGCAGGTTTCTATCTTTCTCTCCTCCTTTCTGTCTTCCCCTCCTCTCTCCATTTCTCTCTGTTCTATCCAACAACAATGACATCAATAATAACTACAACAATAAAACAAGGGCAACAAAAGGGAATAAATAAATATTTTTTAAAAAGAATTTAGTTCTAACCCCAATGCTGAATCTTTATATTCACTTAACAAATAGGAAAATAAGTATCAGCTAACAACCAATAGAGAATGGATGGGGCCAGGCAGTGGAGCACCTTGTTAAATGCTTACATTACAGTGCATAGGGATCCAGGTTCAAGATCCTGGTCCCCACCAGCAGGGGGAAAGCTTCATGAGTGGTGAAACAGTGCTGCAGGTGTCTCTCTGTCTCTTTCCCTCTCTATCTCTCCACCCCTCTCAATTTCTCTCAGTCTCTATCCAATAATAAATAAATAAAAATAATAAAATTTAAAAAAGAATTTTAAAAATAATTTAAAAAAAGAGAGAATAGATTAAGACTCAATTCTGTCTTATTCTTGAGTTCTTAATTTTAATTAAGCAATGATGACATCAATAACAACAATAATGGCTACAACAGTAAAGCAACAAGGGCAACAAAAGGGAATAAATAAATATTAAAAAATTATTCTGCTATAGATATAGGTGAGGTTGTCATCTTTTCATTATACTCATTCTCTGTGCAGCATTTCCATACCTTTCTTGCTCACATACCTTATATTTTCATAGATGTGAGTTAAATCTGCTGTAGATCATACTTAATGAAAGGGATGACTCTGTCTATTGATAGTTTCTTGTCATCATACTATATATTTTAAACTTGACTTGGGTATGATGTTATACTGCTTGTTAAAGAAATAAACAGGCGTGATGGGTGTTGGCACACGGATTAAGTGCACAGAGTACTAAGAGCAAGGACTTGTGCAAGAATTTGGGTTCAAGCCCCCCTCCCCACTCCCCATCTGCAGGGGGCCATTTCACAAGCTGTGAAGGAGATCAGCAGGTGTCTTTCCCCCCCTACCTCCCCCTCCCCTCTAAATTCCTCTCTGTCCTATCCAATTAAAAAAAAAATGGAAAAATGGCCGCCAGGAACAATGGATTCACAGAGTCCCACTGATAATCCTGGAGGCATAAAAAACAACAAAAACAAACAAACAAAAAAAACCCTGTTGACTGTGTATTTTAAATTATTTCTTATATGGCACCTAATTCCCATTCAATGACAATATCATACTGATCTTCTGTCATGCTTAAAATGCTTACATAACTTATTCAGTATTATCAAATTTAAGGAAAATTATATAATTATTGTACATTGCTTTAATTTCTGTAAAAGGCATATAAAATACTTCCCACTAATATTTTGATAATTACATGAGAAATATGTTTTAATATCATGATATAATGCTAGGACAGCCGGGTAATTCAGATTATTGGGGAAAAGATAGCAATCACTCGAAAAAATATATATGCCTATTTTCTGGAAGTTGCTGAAATACAATGAGAAGCAAATATTATTTATAAATGACAACACTATGGCAGGCCAAACATGATACTAAGATATAATATGTTTTATGCAATAAACTATTTTTAATAAATGCTTATGAATAAGTAAAAAAAGAAGAGCCAATTTTTGAACACACACACACACAACCAGGAAGTGATGAGATAATGATGGAACAGGGGGCTTAACTTGTAGTTCACAGTTGGGGAAGGCCTCTTTAAAAGAACTGTATGTATGATAAAAATCAATTATGAGAAGAAACTAGACAGATGGATTTCATTTAAGCGAAAACAAATAAAAGATATTCAAAAGTACTGATACGGCGTCTAGAGGAAACAGTGACACAAATATAAAGCACTATCTACCATGAATAGAAGTGAGAAAATAATTGGGACAAAGCACTTGGCCAGTCAGTGGGGTATGCATGTTTGGGTGGTGCAACATTACAAAATGGAAGTATAAAACTTCCACATAGGGGAGTCGGGCGGTAGTGCAGCGAGTTAAGCGCAGGTGGTGCAAAGCGCAAGGACCGGAAGAATGATCCCGGTTCGAGCCCCCCCCGCTCCCCACCTGCAGGGGAGTCGCTTCACAGGTGATGAAGCAGGTCTGCTGATGTCTGTCTTTCTCTCCCTCTCTCTGTCTTCCCCCTCCTCTCTCCATTTCTCTGTCCTATCCAACAACAACAACAACAATAATAACTACAACAATAAAACAACAAGGGCAACTAAAGGGAATAAGTAAATAAAATAAATTAAAAAAAAAAAAAAAACTCCCACAGAGTGGGAGTGGAGGAACAGTGCCAAAGATAGACCCGGAAAAACTCCCAGTTCCTTTAGGTACGGTGCCTGAGAGGACTTGCTGCCCTGTGGACTTGGCATCACTCACAGGGGAGGTATTTATTGCAGTTACACACCAATACCCTCTTAGTCTTTCTTACTTCCAAGGAGCGTTGGGCATGCACTTCCATTTCTATATCACCAAAGCAGACAACAGGAAAACCAACTTTGTGAAGTGCTCTCTGTGGAGAAATGTTTCCCTCATAGGCTGCTGCTTCTTGACAAGCTTATCTTTTCTTGGTCTTGCTGCCCTGGAGGTTGCTTTGTTCAGTCAGTTTTGCTTGAAGTCTCAAGAGGGATCAACTAGGTCAACGGAAGATAATATTTGGTATATTTTCTGTTTAAAGGTGAAAGTAAACATGCTGAGAGTTGGAGAAAGAGCATTTAAAATGGTTTTCAATTATATATTGACTTGGAGGAAATCTGAAAATTAAAGTAATTAGGCAGAGTTGAGTAAAAACCTCTAATGAAAGGCTGCAGATTTGATTCTGTCATCCTTCTGACCTCTGCTAGTGACAGAATTTAAAATATTTGTTTTTCTTTTTGCTTAAGTAATGAAGTGCTATGACCTGGATAATTACTGTGGCTTCTTGTTTATTTTGTGGCAAGAGGCAGGGGTGTTGGGTTGGAGACATTTAAAAACAAAAGAGAGGATATGGATGTGAGACTCATGTGGAGTTGAGACTATTCTGTTCTTTTCATTTTTTTTTTCATATTCTGGACATAAAATCAAACAACTATAAAGTAGGCTGATAAGGTAAAAGACAATTTACTCATGTTACTCATATGCCCTGTATATGCTGAAGAGACCTAGAAATTCTGAGTTATTTTGGACATGATATTAAATATCTTTTCATATGCAGAGGACTTTGGGAAGAAGAAATGGAAGGCCATTTGGGAGGATGACTTAAGCAGGGGCAGAATGTAAGCAAGGCATAAAGCAGTTACACCTTTACCATATGCCGGACTGTCCCTAGGCACAACTTTTATCTCAAATGTAATATTCATTCTGCTTCCATGCTTCCTATTATGAAATCAACCTTTTGCCAAAGACAGATTTTGGAGTGGCTACTTTTTTGTTTCCATACACTAAAACAGTTTTCTGTTTTCTAAGTGGCTAGCTTTGTGACCCAAAACCAAATTGAAATCAGGAAATCTATTTTACACATATTAGGAAGATCTCTAGCTACGAACCTGTGACAGAGCAGAAGTAATAATGAAAAGGTGCTCAACACTGTGTTTTCAGCGACTGATACTGATGCAGTCTGGAAGGACTTTACAGTCTAAAAGGAGGAATTGTCACTGGGCCAAGGCTCTGTTTTTGTGTTCTTTTCCCAGAGCTTCTAGAAATGCATTTGCATTCAGTCAAGTGACAGATTTCTTTGTGAAATCATAGACATGCTAGCTGCCTCAGACACACCACACAATAGAGTCGTTTCATGTGCTGTTGTCTCTGGCAGAAGAAACATAAGCTGTTCAGGGATGTCACTGGGACCTTTTGCATCAAATTCATTGGGTCGGAGGCAATGCAAAGCTCCTGTGTTTTAATACCCCACTCAAGTGGATCAGTCAAGAGAATATAAATCCCTCTAAAGAATCCTTGGACAAATTTATCTTCTGACTTGACATTCAGAGCTGACAAACGGGGAAAAAAAAAAACAGTTTATCAGAAGCGCTGAGTGGGATAAGGCACTTACACTTTAT